>NW_023994803.1:65000-228971 GCF_015586225.1 Lucilia sericata
GATAGATAATGTTGCTAATATGTTTCATATGTTGCAGCAATGTTACCGACACATTTCATATCTTTTTAATGTTTAACTTTTTTAACAACAAATGTTGAACAAATTTCTAGCCTAAAAAATACAACGAAATTTCAAAACAGTTTTTTGTTCTGTTTTATTTGCATTATTTCACATTTTCACGTGTGTCAAATAAAACTTTTTTTTATTAATAATTTTTACACATTTTTCAATAAAATTAAAAAACCTTGAAAATTTTTTTCAAATTTATATTTGTAAACAAAAGTTTTTTTTTTCTTTTCAAAAATAACCCAATTAAAACAAATACATATCATCATCAGTAAATAGAAAAAAACAATTTGAATTTACTCATTTAAAAAGCTGATAACACAAATAGAAATGTTTAAACTTAAAAAAAAAACATTCACTGACAATTTAGACAACATCTGTCTATAAAAATTGTTTATTTTTTTATATACAATTTGTCTGGTTTAATCAGTATTTAATCAATACGCATTTAGGCTATTTACTCTGTAATTAAAAAACATATTTACACTTGTCCACCTCAGAAAATGTATAAGTTTTGTTAAGCTTGAGAGCAAAGGCTTAGAGTAATAACATCTAAACTAAAGTTTAGTATTTCATTTCATCAATTTCAATTTCATTTTATCAAACAATTTGCTAAACGCTAGTTGATTCACTAAATCTAGCCATGTCAGACAATAATTAGATAACAGGCTATAACCCCAACACATTTTAGCATGCAATTATATTATTTCCTTTTTTTGTTTAATTTTTATTTATAATATTTAAATAAATTAACTAAATAATTTAACTCAAAACTTGTTAAACTTGTCATTATTAAACAAATACTAAAAAAACAAATATACATTTATTCAACAAAATATTAAACAAATTCTAATACTAAAAAAATAATAATAAATTTCTACTAAATTCACAAAAAGGTGTTATTTTTAGTTGTCATAATTTTGTTAAAAAAATATATATTTAAATAATTAAACACGAATAGAGTTAATATTTTAATGAAATGTAATAAAAATTTAACTGAAAAAGCAGTAAACATTACTATTAAATCTCAGTTGAGAGATTCTTTAGAGTACTATTGTACACTGTTTCCAAAAACCAAAAAAATATTTTTAAACTCACTTTTTAAACGGCACTTCCATAAAACGGGTTAGTAATGAAAAAATATTATTGCACAAAAGTAAAAATATAACCTAGTGTATATTCCAGAAATAAAGTCTAGCGTATAGTCTAGTGTATAGTCTGTTGTCTATAAATTAGTCTAGTCTAGTTTATAATCTAGTCCATAGTATAGACTTTAGTCTAGTCTCGTCTACAGTCTAGTCTATAATCTGGTGTAAAGACTAGTCTGTAGCCTACTCTATGGTATAGTCTATAGTCATTTCTATAGTCAAGTGTATAGTCTAGTCTACACACTAGTCTATAGTCTAATCTGCAATATAGTCCTCAGTCTAGTGTATAATCTGGTCTATATTATAGTCTTTAGTCTAGTCTCATCTATAGTCTAGTCTATAATGTAGTCTATAGTCTAATCTATTTATATTCAATTATAGTTTAGTCCATAGACAAGTTTATAGCCAAATCTTTTATAGTCTAGTCTATAGTTCAGTTTTTAGTCTATAGTCTAGTCTATAGTTCAGTTTTTAGTCTATAGTCTTGTTTATAGTCTAGTCTATAGTCTAGTCTATAGTCTAGTATATAGTCTAGTCTATAGTCTAGTCTATGGTCTAGTCTATAGTCTAGTCTATAGTCTAGTCTATAGTCTAGTCTATAGTCTAGTGTATAGTCTAGTCTATAGTCTAGTCTATAGTCTAGTCTATAGTCTAGTCTATAGTCTAGTCTATAGTCTAGTCTATAGTCTAGTCTATAGTCTAGTCTATAGTCTAGTCTATAGTCTAGTCTATAGTCTAGTCTATAGTCTAGTCTATAGTCTAGTCTATAGTCTAGTCTATAGTCTAGTCTATAGTCTAGTCTATAGTCTAGTCTATAGTCTAGTCTAGAGTCTAGTCTATGTCTAGTCTAGTGTATAGTCTAGTGTATAGTCTAGTCTATAGTCTAGTCTATAGTCTAGTCTATAGTCTAGTCTATAGTCTAGTCTATAGTCTAGTCTATAGTCTAGTCTATAGTCTAGTTCTATAGTCTAGTCTATAGTCTAGTCTATAGTCTAGTCTATAGTCTAGTCTATAGTCTAGTCTATAGTCTAGTCTATAGTCTAGTCTATAGTCTAGTCTATAGTCTAGTCTATAGTCTAGTCTATAGTCTAGTCTATAGTCTAGTCTATAGTCTAGTCTATAGTCTAGTCTATAGTCTAGTCTATAGTCTAGTCTATAGTCTAGTCTATAGTCTAGTCTATAGTCTAGTCTATAGTCTAGTCTATAGTCTAGTCTATAGTCTAGTCTATAGTCTAGTCTATAGTCTAGTCTATAGTCTAGTCTATAGTCTAGTCTATAGTCTAGTCTATAGTCTAGTCTATAGTCTAGTCTATAGTCTAGTCTATAGTCTAGTCTATAGTCTAGTCTATAGTCTAGTCTATAGTCTAGTCTATAGTCTAGTCTATAGTCTAGTCTATAGTCTAGTCTATAGTCTAGTCTATAGTCTAGTCTATAGTCTAGTCTATAGTCTAGTCTATAGTCTAGTCTATAGTCTAGTCTATAGTCTAGTCTATAGTCTAGTCTATAGTCTAGTCTATAGTCTAGTCTATAGTCTAGTCTATAGTCTAGTCTATAGTCTAGTCTATAGTCTAGTCTATAGTCTAGTCTATAGTCTAGTCTATAGTCTAGTCTATAGTCTAGTCTATAGTCTAGTCTATAGTCTAGTCTATAGTCTAGTCTATAGTCTAGTCTATAGTCTAGTCTATAGTCTAGTCTATAGTCTAGTCTATAGTCTAGTCTATAGTCTAGTCTATAGTCTAGTCTATAGTCTAGTCTATAGTCTAGTCTATAGTCTAGTCTATAGTCTAGTCTATAGTCTAGTCTATAGTCTAGTCTATAGTCTAGTCTATAGTCTAGTCTATAGTCTAGTCTATAGTCTAGTCTATAGTCTAGTCTATAGTCTAGTCTATAGTCTAGTCTATAGTCTAGTCTATAGTCTAGTCTATAGTCTAGTCTATAGTCTAGTCTATAGTCTAGTCTATAGTCTAGTCTATAGTCTAGTCTATAGTCTAGTCTATAGTCTAGTCTATAGTCTAGTCTATAGTCTAGTCTATAGTCTAGTCTAGTATAGTCTATAGTCTAGTCTATAGTCTAGTCTATAGTCTAGTCTATAGTCTAGTCTATAGTCTAGTCTATAGTCTAGTCTATAGTCTAGTCTATAGTCTAGTCTATAGTCTAGTCTATAGTCTAGTCTATAGTCTAGTCTATAGTCTAGTCTATAGTCTAGTCTATAGTCTAGTCTATAGTCTAGTCTATAGTCTAGTCTATAGTCTAGTCTATAGTCTAGTCTATAGTCTAGTCTATAGTCTAGTCTAGTAGTCTATAGTCTAGTCTATAGTCTAGTCTATAGTCTAGTCTATAGTCTAGTCTATAGTCTAGTCTATAGTCTAGTCTATAGTCTAGTCTATAGTCTAGTCTATAGTCTAGTCTATAGTCTAGTCTATAGTCTAGTTCTATAGTCTAGTCTATAGTCTAGTCTATAGTCTAGTCTATAGTCTAGTCTATAGTCTAGTCTATAGTCTAGTCTATAGTCTAGTCTATAGTCTAGTCTATAGTCTAGTCTATAGTCTAGTCTATAGTCTAGTCTATAGTCTAGTCTATAGTCTAGTCTATAGTCTAGTCTATAGTCTAGTCTATAGTCTAGTCTAGTCTATAGTCTAGTCTATAGTCTAGTCTATAGTCTAGTCTATAGTCTAGTCTATAGTCTAGTCTATAGTCTAGTCTATAGTCTAGTCTATAGTCTAGTCTATAGTCTAGTCTATAGTCTAGTCTATAGTCTAGTCTATAGTCTAGTCTATAGTCTAGTCTATAGTCTAGTCTATAGTCTAGTCTATAGTCTAGTCTATAGTCTAGTCTATAGTCTAGTCTATAGTCTAGTCTATAGTCTAGTCTATAGTCTAGTCTATAGTCTAGTCTATAGTCTAGTCTATAGTCTAGTATATAGTCTAGTCTATAGTCTAGTCTATAGTCTAGTCTATAGTCTAGTCTATAGTCTAGTCTATAGTCTAGTCTATAGTCTAGTCTATAGTCTAGTTTATAGTCTAGTTTATAGTCTAGTCTATAGTCTAGTCTATAGTCTAGTCTATAGTCTAGTCTATAGTCTAGTCTATATTCTAGTCTATAGTCTAGTCTATAGTAGTCTATAGTAGTCTATAGTCTAGTCTATAGTCTAGTCTATAGTCTAGTCTATAGTCTAGTCTATAGTCTAGTCTATAGTCTAGTCTATAGTCTATTCTATAGTCTAGTCTATAGTCTATAGTCCAGTATAGTCTAGTCAATAGTCTAGTATAGTCCAGTCTATTGTATAGACTATGTTAAAAATTTAATATATTTCTTTCATTAAAAGTGTATCAAAAATGTCATTTAGAAATTAATATTCTTATCAAAAATGCCATCACAGCTGCATATTATACAAATATTTATAAGAAAACAAATTTACAAAGAAGCAGCTTAAGCAAATATGAAAGAAAGGTATATAAGCTCAAGCAGTATTAATAACAAATCAGTTGTTTTTAACACCTTAATTAAAATTTTAAATCTACAGTCCAAAAAAAAAAAATGCCAAAATTCCTAAACATTTTCTTGGTTTTCGTTGTTGTTCTAGTCTTTGCTGCAGCCGTACAAGGTATAACAAATACAGTGGAACAATTATAATCCTTGAAACGTTATATGCAAATATGTTTTAAATTGTTTAATAAATCTAAATTATTTATATAATTTCTAGCCCAGCATTGTGGTCCCAACCAGGAATTTTACCCATGCGGCTCTGCTTGTCCTTCTAGATGTGGTGAATTTGGTATGAAAGCCTGTACCGCAAATTGTGTTGTTGGTTGCCAATGCAAACGGGGCTACATGCTAAACGCAAAGAACGAATGTGTCCCTCCAGAAGAGTGTTAATTAATTGTCTTATAATTAATAATACAAATATGAAAAATTATAAGCATTATTTTAATTGAAATAAAATTATTAAAAAAATTTTTTCATGAAAATTTATTTTGTATTTAGGAGTAGTAATGATAAAAAGATCTATGTTCTAGTCTATATTAAGTTCAGTCCATAATATACACTATAGTTTAGAAAATAAAGCCTACTGTAGATTTGACTATAGACTAGACTATAGACTTGACTATAAACTAGACTGTAGACTAGACTATAAACAAGACTATAGACTGGATATAGTCCAGACTAGACTAGTAAAGATGGATGAGTTACTAGGCTATAAATCATAAAGGTATATGTCGTTTATTTTTGTAATAATTGCAAAGTGATTATTATTCGAAGCACGAAATAGAACAAATATAATGCAAATCAGATATCGGATGCACTACTTTGCATAAATAGATATGTTAATGAAAGAAAAATGTGCATAATTTAGAAATGTAAATAAATAAGAAAGCAAGTATTTAAGGCCCAACAATGTCAGTCTCGAAATCAGTTGTTTTTTCAACCGAGTTACAAACTTTCAAACTTCCGTTAGAAAACAAAAAGAAAAATGGCCAAATTATTCCAAAATATTTTCTTGGTATTCGGCATTGTTCTAGCTTTAGTAGCAGCTTCACAAGGTAAAAAAACTTTTATTCTTTAAAACTATCAATTTGGTTGTGTTCTGTTGAAAACCTTTTAGGAAACTATTTAAAATATTTATGCACATATATATTTTTTTACATTGCCAGCTGAAGAATGTGAAGGCGCCAACCAAGAGTTTAATGATTGTGGTATTGCCTGTCCCCCAACATGTGATGAACCTGGTCCTAAACCATGTACCTTGCAGTGTGTTCCTGGTTGCCACTGCCAAGACGGCTATGTACTAAACGAGAGTGATGAATGTGTCCTTCCAGAAGCGTGTTAATTCAAGGATATTTGTACTTAATAATACAAGTTAATATATTCACAATTACTAACATATATGAAGTAAAATTATGTGTTTAAATATGCAAAAAACTGGATTCTAAAAGTTTTGAAAAATATGATTCCAAACTATATATATAGGACTGCAATTGTGTTAAAATAACACATAGTCTATAGTCTAGTCTCTAGACTAGCCTATAGTCTAGTCCATAGTCTAATCTATAGTCTAGTCTATAGTCTAGCTTATTATCTAGTCCATAGTCTAATCTAGTCTAGTCTATATTATAGTTTTGAAAAATATAGTCTATAATCTGGCATACAATCTAGATTATAGATTAGTCTATAGTCTAATATACAGTCTATAGTTTAGTTTGAAGTGTGGTCTATAGTATATTCTATAGTCTAGTTTATAGTCTAGTCTATAGTCTAGTCCATAGTCTAGTCTATAGCCTGGTCTATAGTCCAGTCTATAGTCTATTGTAGACTCGACTATAGACTAGACTATAGACTAGACTACACTATAGACTAGACTAGACTAAAGACTAGACTAGACTAAAGACTAGACTATACTATAGACTAGACTATAGACTAGACACTATAGACTAAACTAAAGACTAGACTATAGACTAGACTATAGACTAGACTATAGACTAGACTATAGACTAGACTATAGACTAGACTATAGGACTAGACTATAGACTAGACTATAGACTAGACTATAGACTAGACTATAGACTAGACTATAGACTAGACTATAGACTAGACTATAGACTAGACTATAGACTAGACTATAGACTAGACTATAGACTAGACTATAGACTAGACTATAGACTAGACTATAGACTAGACTATAGACTAGACTATAGACTAGACTATAGACTAGACTATAGACTAGACTATAGACAAGACTATAGACTAGACTATAGACTAGACTATAGACTAGACTATAGACTAGACTATAGACTAGACTATAGACTAGACTATAGACTAGACTATAGACTAGACTATAGACTAGACTATAGACTAGACTATAGACTAGACTATAGACTAGACTATAGACTAGACTATAGACTAGACTATAGATTAGACTATAGACTAGACTATAGACTAGACTATAGACTAGACTATAGACTAGACTATAGACTAGACTATAGACTAGACTATAGACTAGACTATAGACTAGACTATAGACTAGACTATAGACTAGACTATAGACTACACTATAGACTAGACTATAGACTAGACTATAGACTAGACTATAGACTAGACTATAGACTAGACTATAGACTAGACTATAGACTAGACTATAGACTAGAGTATAGACTAGACTATAGACTAGACTATAGTAGACTATAGACTAGACTATAGACTAGACTATAGACTAGACTATAGACTAGACTATAGACTAGACTATAGACTAGACTATAGACTAGACTATAGACTAGACTATAGACTAGACTATAGACTAGACTACTAGACTATAGACTAGACTATAGACTAGACTATAGACTAGACTAGACTAGACTAGACTAGACTATAGACTAGACTATAGACTAGGACTATAGACTAGACTATAGACTAGACTATAGACTAGACTATAGACTAGACTATAGACTAGACTATAGACTAGACTATAGACTAGACTATAGACTAGACTATAGACTAGACTATAGACTAGACTATAGACTAGACTATAGACTAGACTATAGACTAGACTATAGACTAGACTATAGACTAGACTATAGACTAGACTATAGACTAGACTATAGACTAGACTATAGACTAGACTATAGACTAGACTATAGACTAGACTACGAATAGACTAGACTATAGACTAGGACTATAGACTAGACTATAGACTAGACTATAGACTAGGACTATAGGACTAGGACTATCAGACCTAGACTATAGACTAGGGACTATAGACTTAGACTATAGACTAGACTATAGACTAGACTATAGACTAGACTATAGACTAGACTATAGACTAGACTATAGACTAGACTATAGACCTGACTATAGACTAGCCTATAGGACTAGACTATAGACTAGACTATAGACTAGACTATAGACTAGACTATAGACTAGACTACTAGACTAGACTATAGACTAGACTATAGACTAGAACTATAGACTAGACTATAGACTAGACTATAGACTAGACTATAGACTAGACGATACCTAGACTATAGACTAGACTATAGACTAGACTATAGACTAGACTATAGACTAGATATAGACTAGACTATAGACTAGACTATAGACTAGACTATAGACTAGACTATAGACTAGACCTATAGACTAGACTATAGACTAGACTATAGACTAGACTATAGACTAGACTTAGATAGACTATAGACTAGACTATAGACTAGACTATAGACTAGACTATAGACTAGACTATAGACTAGACTATAGACTAGACTATAGACTAGACTATAGACTAGACTATAGACTAGACTATAGACTAGACTATAGACTAGACTATAGACTAGACTATAGACTAGACTATAGACTATAGACTAGACTATAGACTATAGACTAGACTATAGACTATAGACTAGACTATAGACTAGACTATAGACTAGACTATAGACTAGACTATAGACTAGACTATAGACTAGACTATAGACTAGACTATAGACTAGACTATAGACTAGACTATAGACTAGACTATAGACTAGACTATAAACTAGACTATAGACTAGACTATAGACTAGACTATAGACTAGACTATAGACTAGACTATAGACTAGACTATAGACTAGAGTATAGACTAGACTATAGACTAGACTATAGACTAAACTATAGACTAGACTATAATCTGGCATACAATCTAGATTATAGATTATTCTATAGTCTAATATACAGTCTATAGTTTAGTTTGAAGTGTAGTCTATAGTCTATTCTATAGTATAGCCTATAGTCTATTATATAACCCAGTCTATAGTCTAGTTTATAGCTTAGTCTGTAGTCTAGTCTATAGTCATTTCTATAGTCAAGTTTATAGTGTACTTTATAAATCGTTTAGTCTATAGTCTAGTATAAAGTCTAGTCTATATCCAATTCTATTGTGAAGTCTATAGTCTAGTCCATAGTGAAGTCTGTTATCTTGTCTATAGTCTAGTCTATGGTTTAGTCTTTAGTCTAGTCTATAATCTTGTCTATTCTATAGTATATTCTATAGTTTAGTCCGTAATCTATCCTATAATCTATGGTCTATAGTTTATTATATGGCCTATTCTATATCAAATCTTAGTCTATAGTCTGGACTACATTATAGTCTATAGTCAATTCTATAGTTAAGTCTATAGCCTAGTTTAGATTGCAGTCTAGTCTATACTATACTCTAGTAGTATATTTTTATTTAGGTACCAAAATAAAAGTACTGTTTTTAAACTTCACATCACTGATGCATATGTAGTATGCATTCTATAGAATACATACGTACATACATATATGTTTATATAAGAAAATGTGTGCAAATAGGGAGTTTAAGTAAACAAGAATGTAAGTATATAAGCACCAGCAATGTCAGTTAAAAATCAGTTGTTTTTCAAACTTAATTACAAACTTTCAAACTTCATTTAAAAAACAAAAAAAAAAAAAAATATGGCCAAATTATTCCAAAATATTTTCTTGGTATTAGCCCTTGTTCTTGCCTTCGCAGCAGCCACACAAGGTAAGGCAACAAAGTCCTTTTTAAAAAACTGACTATTAAGTCTTTAATAATTATTGATTCTTTTGTTCTGTTGTTGTAATTTTTTAATACATTTCCAGCCGAAGATTGTGGTGACAACAAAGAGTTTAACTCATGTGGTTCTGCCTGCCCTGATAGATGTGGTGAATCGGAACCCAGAGCCTGTACCATGCAGTGTGTTATTGGTTGCCAGTGCAAACGTGGCTATATGTTAAACTCGAAAGATGAATGTGTACTTCCAGAAGATTGTTAATGAAAGGATTTGTTTTAAATAATATTCCAACTAAATATGTAAATACACATACTTACATACATACACACATATATGCAAGAAAATAAAAAATGTATTTCAAATATATTTTGAATATGCAACCAAAGAGCACTGTGATTTTAATCTAAATTTGGAACCAGGCATTTCATATTATTACGGTCTAAGCTACAACAGTCAAGTATATAATTTAATATATAGTCTAGACTATTACCTGGTCAGTAGTCTTGTCTATAGTCTAGTCTATAGTCTAGTCGGTAGTCTAGTCTATAGTCTAGTCTATAGTCTAGTCTATAGTCTAGTCTATAGTCTAGTCTATAGCCTAGTCTATAGTCTATAGTCTAGTCTATAGTCTAGTCTATAGTCTAGTCTATAGTCTAGTCTATAGTCTAGTCTATAGTCTAGTCTATAGTCTAGTCTATAGTCTAGTCTAGTCTAGTCTATAGTCTAGTCTATAGTCTAGTCTATAGTCTAGTCTATAGTCTAGTCTATAGTCTAGTCTATAGTCTAGTCTATAGTCTAGTCTATAGTCTAGTCTATAGTCTAGTCTATAGTCTAGTCTATAGTCTAGTCTATAGTCTAGTCTATAGTCTAGTCTATAGTCTAGTCTATAGTCTAGTCTATAGTCTAGTCTATAGTCTAGTCTATAGTCTAGTCTATAGTCTAGTCTATAGTCTAGTCTATAGTCTAGTCTATAGTCTAGTCTATAGTCTAGTCTATAGTCTAGTCTATAGTCTAGTCTATAGTCTAGTCTATAGTCTAGTCTATAGTCTAGTCTATAGTCTAGTCTATAGTCTAGTCTATAGTCTAGTCTAGTCTAGTCTATAGTCTAGTCTATAGTCTAGTCTATAGTCTAGTCTATAGTCTAGTCTATAGTCTAGTCTATAGTCTAGTCTATAGTCTAGTCTATAGTCTAGTCTATAGTCTAGTCTATAGTCTAGTCTATAGTCTAGTCGTCTAGTCTAGTCTATAGTCTAGTCTATAGTCTATAGTCTAGTCTATAGTCTAGTCCATAGTCTAGTCTATAGTCTAGTCCATAGTCTAGTCTATAGTCAAGTCTATAGTCAAGTCTATAGTCAAGTATATAGTCTAGTCTATAGTCTAGTCTATAGTCTATTCTATATTCAAGTCTATAGTCTAGTCTATAGTTTAGTCTATAGTCTAGTCTATAGTCTAGTCTATAGTCTAGTCTATAGTCTAGTCTATAGTCTAGTGTATAGTCTAGTCTATAGTCTAGTCTATAGTCTAGTCTATAGTCTAGGCTATAATCTAGTCTATAGTCTAGTCCAAAGTCTAGTCTATAGTCTAGTATATAGTCTAGTCCATAGCCTGGTCTATAGTCTAATTCATACTCTAGTCTATAGTCTAGTCTATGGTCTAGTCTATAGTCTAGTCTATAGTTTAGTCTATAGTTTAGTCTATAGTCTAGTCTATAGTCTAGTCTATAGTCTAGTCTATAGTCTAGTCTATAGTCTAGGCTATAATCTAGTCTATAGTCTAGTCTAAAGTCTAGTCTATAGTCTAGTATATAGTCTAGTCCATAGCCTAGTCTATAGTCTAATCCATACTCTAGTCTATAGTCTAGTCTATAGTCTAGTCTATAGTCTAGTCTATAGTCTAGTCTATAGTTTAGTCTATAGTCTAGTCTATAATTTAGTCTATAGTCTAGTCTATAGTCTAGTCTAGTGTATAGACTAGTCTAGTGTATAGTCTAGTCTATAGTTAGTTAGTTAGTTTGAAAGGAGGATGTACATATGTACATCAAATCCGAAGACATACACCTAGGCCTCTATCGGGCCTGTTGTGCGCTCCTTAACCAGTGCCTCAGGTGGGAATCGAACCCACCACCTCCGGTCTACCAGACTAGAACACTAACCACTAACCTACCGGAGGCCACTAGTCTAGTCTATAGTCTAGTGAATTGTTAAGTGAAAGGATTTATTTTATTAGAAATACAAATTAATACATACTATATGAATGTATATAAATATGTATATATGAAAAATTTATAATATAGTATTTGTGTTTGAATTATTTTTAATCACACTGTTCATACCTAATCTTCAATAATTTATTAATTTGAAATATGATATTTCGGAGAATTTTAATATATTAATAACAAGTTCTAAAGAACTTGAAATAGAGACTTGAGAAATAGAACACACAAACTGAGCTTTAATATATAAGAAAAGTACATACATATACACATGTACATACATATATATAAATAATCTTAATGTTAAAGTACAACATTTTAGAAGCATATAAGCCTTAGTATTGATAACAAACAAATTAGTTGTTATTGAAACTTAAAATCAAACACTTTACTTGTTATTTCTCTCAAACAAAAATTAATAAAATAAAAAAAGAAATTATGGCCAAATTATTTCAACAAATTTTCTTAGTATTGGCTATTGTTTTTGCATTTGCTGCCACCATACAAGCCCAAGGTAATTATTTGAAGAAATTATGGGGAGTTAGTAATCACAATATTTTCTTTTCTAGGCAAACAATGTCCTCCCAATCAAGAATGGAAAACCTGTGGTACTGCCTGCCCTGCTAAGTGTGGTGAACCAGCTCCCAAATTCTGTACTTATCAATGTATTGTTGGTTGCCAGTGCAAGGATGGTTATATGCTTAAATCAAATGGCGATTGTGTGGCCCAAAGAGATTGTTAGTTAATCGAACTTGTGTTAAATTGTTGGACGGATAAGGAATAAATTGTTTAAAATGTTAAGGATAATATAAAAAGAAATGTTTAAAACAAAAAATTAATGAAAGTGTGTCAATTCGCTGGACTGGACAACTTTTCTAAAGGAAAGTTGTTGCCTACTTTAGATACATTTTTTATAAGAAAATAGAACAAATTGTTAATAGAAAAGTTGCCGACATTCTGAAAAACTTTTTAATTAAAAAAGTGCCGAGACTCTCATACTATTTTCAATAGAAATGTTGACGATACTCTGGACAACATTTATTAAAGAATTGCCTACACTTTAGATAAATTTTTAATAAGAAATTTGCCGACACTCTGAACAAATTTTCAACAAAGTTGCCAACTCTCTAGAATAAGAAAGTTGCAGACACTCTTAGAAAATTTTGAATAAAAAATCTCTTACATTCTGGGCAACTATCTAGAAAAGTTGCCAACACTCTGTATAACTCTTTAATAGAAAAGTTGCCGACAATCTTCACAAATTTTCAATCAAAATGTTGACGATACTTTAGACAACTTTTATTACAAAGTTGCCAACAAATTTTTAATAAGAAAGTTTGCCGATACTCTGAATGAATTTTCAACAAAGTTGCCAGCACTCTAGAAAAATAAGTTGCTGACACTCTCAACTAATTTTCAATAGAAATGTTAACAATAATCTAGACATCTTTTAGAACAAAGTTTTAATAGAAAAGTTGCCGATGCCCTCAATATATTTTCAATAGAAATGTTGACAATACTCTGGATAACTTTTAGTAAAAAGTTATCGACATTCTTAACATATGTTCAATCGAAATGTCTCACAATTTGTGGACAATTTTAAATAAAAAAAGTTGCCAACACTATCGACAAATACTCTGGTCAACTATTCTATGTTTTGAAGAGCTTTTTTATAGAAATGTCGCAGTTAATCTATAAAATTTTTATTACAATGTTGTCAACATTCTAGACAAATTTTTAATAAGAAAGTTGCCGACAATCTGAACAAATTTTTAATAGAAAAGTTGCTAACGTTCTGGACTACTTTTTAATAGGAAAGTTGCAGGTATGGATAGCTTTTCAAAAGAAAAGTTGCCGACACCGTCAAGAAACACTTTGGTTAACTTTTCAATATGTTGAAGAACTTTTTTTTTATAGAAAAGTCGCAGATACTCTAGAAAACTTTTTAATAGGAATCTTACTGATACTTTGAACTAATATTTAATGTAAAAGTTGCCGATACTCTGTAAAACATTTCAGTAGACAAGTTGCCGACATTCTGGACAACTTTTAGAAAAGTTTTCTATGTTCTGAGCAAGTTTTTAATAGAAATGTTGCCGATAAACACTTTTAACAATTTCTTATAGAAAAGTTGCGATACGCCCTAATTCCCAAATTTTTACAATATAATTATAATTTAAATCGTGTCTGAAAAGCTATAAAGTTATCGAAAACAATAAACCTGACTACCACTATATAAATCATTAAAAGTTATCTTTTAATATATTAGTAATTATTCTAAACCTCACAAGTTTACGAGCCATGTTACAGTTTGCAAAACTAATACTTTTATTATCTAGTCTAATATTTCTAGCTTCCTGTCAAGATTGTAAGTATTTAAAGAAATCGTTAAAAGATCAATTATTTTCACAAGTTCTTTTATGCATTTCAGCTTGTCCTCCAAATCAAGAATTTACAACATGTCTTTCAACTTGTCCGCCCACCTGCAGTAATCCTAATCCTAAAAGTTGTCTTTTTTGGTGTAGATCGGGTTGTAAATGTATTAATGGTTTTGTGTTAAATGATAAAGGTGATTGTGTGGAACCGAGTGATTGTTAAAGAGAAAATATGGAAATAGTCGAATTTTAAATGGAAATGGTGTATTTAATTTTAATACTAATTGTTATTGCAGTTATTTATTTAACATCTATTAATCAAAGTTTTAAACAAATATTTAGCATTAAAAATACACTACACTAACCTAGAGTATTTGTTTGAATCTAAAGTTTTTTCAATATTATTTGAAGACTGTCGTTACTACTTTTCTTCAGAAAAGTTTCTGATAGTTGCTACAACTCTTCAGTGGAAAAATTGCTGAAAGTCGACATTACATTTATACAGAAATGTTGCTGACAGTCGGCACTACTTTTCTATAGAAAAGTAGCTAGCTGACAGTCGGCACTACTTTTCTATGGAAAAGATGCTGACAGTCGGCACTACTTTTCTATGGAAAAGTTGCTGATAGTCGGCACTACTTTTCTATAGATTAGTTGCTGACAGTTGGCACTACTTTTCTATAGAAAAGTTGCTGACAGTCGGTACTACTTTCTTATGGAAAAGTTGCTGACAATGGACACAACTTTTCTATAGAAAAGTTGCTGATAGTGGTCACTACTTTTCTATAGAAAAGTTGCTGATAGTAGTCACTACTTTTCTATAGAAAAGTTGCTGACAGAGGTCACTTTTTTTCTATAGAAAAGTTGCTGACAGTCGGGACTTCTTTTCTATAGAAAAGTTGCTGACAATGGACACTACTTTTCTATAGAAAAGTTGCTGACAGTCGGCACTACTTTTCTATAGAAAAGTTGCTGACAGTCGGCCATACTTTTCTATAGAAAAGTTGCTGACAGTCGGCCATACTTTTCTATAGAAAAGTTGCAGACAGTCGGCCATACTTTTCTATAGAAAAGTTGCTGACAGTCGGCCATACTTTTCTATAGAAAAGTTGCTGACAGTCGGCCATACTTTTCTATAGAAAAGTTGCAGACAGTCGGCCATACTTTTCTATAGAAAAGTTGCTGACAGTCGGCCATACTTTTCTATAGAAAAGTTGCTGACAGTCGGCCATACTTTTCTATAGAAAAGTTGCTGACAGTCGGCCATACTTTTCTATAGAAAAGTTGCTGACAGTCGGCCATACTTTTCTATAGAAAAGTTGCTGACAGTCGGCCATACTTTTCTATAGAAAAGTTGCTGACAGTCGGCCATACTTTTCTATAGAAAAGTTGCTGACAGTCGGCCATACTTTTCTATAGAAAAGTTGCTGACAGTCGGCCATACTTTTCTATAGAAAAGTAGCTGACAGTCGGCACTACTTTTCTATAGAAAAGTTGCTGACAGTCGGCACTACTTTTCTATGGAAAAGTTGCTGTTAGTGGTCACTACTTTTCTATAGAAAAGTTGCTGGTTACTAATTTCCTATAGAAAAGTTGCTGTTAAGATTAATTAAGTAAAATGTTTAGAACGACCATAAATTGTTTTGAATTTTTGATTATTTAAAAGGGGATTTTCACTAATTAAAAATCGCATTTAATTACTTAATAATTAACTTTTTAATTAAGTTTTGAGAAATAAGTATTTTAAACATTCTGTAATTAAGTTACATACTAGATTTAGTATTCATTATAAAAATATATATTAACATGTTATATCGGTATGTATGTACTTGCTAAAAATCACTGAAAACAAATCATCCAGACGGTAATAATTTCTAACTTTTTGCGGTTGTCAGCAGCAGACAGGAACGTAGCTATTAAAAGCAAACAATTATTATTATGGGGATCGATTAACAAATTTTCCTAAATTCCCCTCAGATTGCAGTCAATAAATATGTACTTTTTTTATTTAGCACAATGATTATTTGATTATTAACTAATATGAAAAAAAAACAATATTTAATATATAATTTGTTTAAGAGAATTTAAACAAATAATAACTAAAGTATAAATACTATAAAATTTTCAATGCAACAAATTAGTTAGCTCTGAACAGTTGTCATATAGAAAACAATATTTTCATTTAAAAATAAAAAAAATTTTTTAAAATGTTTAAATCTCAACATATTTTCTTATTATTTGCTGTAGTCATTTTAGTAGTGGCTATTCAAGCAGATGGTGTGTTGAATTAATCCTTTCAAAGTTTGTATAGAAAATATTTTAATCGGTTTATCTTTATTAATTAGAACAATGTGGTAAAAATCAACAATTCACCAACTGTGGTTCAGCTTGTCCACCCAAGTGTAATGATGAACCCGCTAAGATCTGCACTTTGCAGTGTATTATCGGCTGCCAATGTAAACCAGGATATTTGCTTAATAGCAAAAATGAGTGTGTAACACCACAGGAATGTTAAAAAAAACTATTTAAAAAAGTTTAATTCAAAAATCAAACAGAAGTGATAATAAAAATTAAACAAAGAGCTTAATTACTTAACAATAAATATTATTTTATATTCTATTTACATGATTTATTTAACAATCTAACACCTTAAATAAAAATTAACAAATATTTTAAATTAAATAAATGTTTAAAGTTTTTTTTTTTAATTACGTAAATTTCAAATATTTTATTTAATGTTATGCCTTTTACACTGTATTTATTTAGAATTTTCCAATCAATCAACTTGTTGTAATAAAATTAAAAGGAAAAAAACTTTAATAAAATAACATAAAAATCGCGTGAGACATTTTTAATTAGAAAAAGTTAAAAAACGTAAAATAACATGAAATTTCGAAACCACAAAAAAAAGCTTTATAAACTAACAAATTATAGGCTTGAGCAAATTAATTAAAGGTATTAAACAATTTTTAATTTTTAAAGTTAAATAAAAAGCCAATTTAATAAAAAAGTGTTTGAAGGAAAACTGAAAACCAAACTAATATTTACATTAAACTATTATTGCCAATAGTGTTTGCGGTGCCAGCCCCTTCATTTTTTTCAAAATGTATAAATAAATAATGTTAGTATTTTTTAAAGGTAATATAATATATTAAGGCTAAAACATAGTTCTAAAGAACTTTTTATTACTGTAAACTATTCTACAGAACAATTGCTGACAAAGTAGTGCCACTTTTCTATAGAAGAATTGCTGACAGTTGGCACTACTTTCCTATAGAAAAGTTGCTGACAGTCGGAACTACCTTTCCATAGAAAAGTTGCTGATAGTCGGAACTACCTTTCCATAGAAAAGTTGCTGACAGTAGGCACTACTTTTCTATTGAAAAGTTGCTGACAGCCGGCACTACTTTTCTGTAGAAAAGTTGCTGATAGTCGGCACTACTTTTCTGTAGAAAAGTTGCTGACAGTCATCACTACTTTTCTATAGAAAAGTTGCTGACAGTCGGCACTACTTTTCTGTAGAAAAGCTGCTGACAGTCAGCACAACTTTTCTATACAAAAGTTACTGAAAGTCGGCACTACTTTTCTATAGAAAAATTACTGCCAATCGGAAATACTTTTCTATAGAAAAGTTGCTGATAGTCGTCACTGCTTTTCTATAGAAAAGTTGCTGATTGTCGGTACTACTTTCTATAGAAAAGTTGCTGATTGTCGGTACTACTTTTCTATAGAAATGTTTCTGATAGTCGGCACTACTTTTCTATAGATAGGTGGCTGACAGTCGTCACTACTTTTCCATAGAAAAGTTGCTGATAGTCGTCACTACTTTTCTATAGAAAATTGCTGACAATCGTCACTACTTTCCTATAGAAAAGTTGCTGACAGTCGTCACTAATTTTCTATAGAAAAGTTGCTGAGAGTCGTCACTATCTTTCTATAGAAAAGTGGTGCCTACTGTCAGCAACTTTTCTATAGAAAAGTAGTGCCGACTGTCAGCAACTTTTCTATAGAAAAGTAGTGCCGACTGTCAGCTACTTTTCTACAGAAAAGTAGTGACGTCTGTCAGCCACTTTTCTATAGAAAAGTTGCTGATAGTCGGCTCTACTTTT
This sequence comes from Lucilia sericata, assembly GCF_015586225.1. Lineage (NCBI taxonomy): Eukaryota > Metazoa > Arthropoda > Insecta > Diptera > Calliphoridae > Lucilia > Lucilia sericata. Next base: position 83,430 of record NW_023994803.1, read on the forward strand.
CTATAGAAAAGTTGCTGACAGTCGTCACTACTTTTCTATAGAAAAGTGGCTGACAGTCGTCACTACTTTTCTATAGAAAAGTGGCTGACAGTCGTCACTACTTTTCTATAGAAAAGTGGCTGACAGTCGTCACTACTTTTCTATAGAAAAGTGGCTGACAGTCGTCGCTATTTTCTATAGAAAAGTTGCTGACAGTCGGCACTACTTTTCTATAGAAAAGTTGCTGACAGTCGGCACTACTTTTCTATAGAAAAGTTGCTGACAGTCGGCACTACTTTTCTATAAAAAAGTTGCTGACATTCGTCACTACTTTTCTATAGAAGAGTTTCCGACATTCATTACTACTTTTCTATAGAAAAGTTGCTGATATTCATCACTACTTTTCTATAGAAAAGTTGCTGACAGTCGTCACTACTTTTCTATAGAAAAGTGGCTGGCAGTCGTCACTACTTTTCTATAGAAAAGTGGCTGGCAGTCGTCACTACTTTTCTATAGAAAAGTGGCTGGCAGTCGTCACTATTTTTCTATAGAAAAGTTGCTGACAGTCGTCACTATTTTTCGATAGAAAAGTTGCTGAAAGTCGCCACTAATTTTCATAGAAAAGCTGCTGACAGTCGTCACTACTATTCTATAGAAAAGTTGCTGAAAGTAGGCAGTTCTTTTCTTTAGATAAGCTGATATTTGGAACTTTTTTTCTATAGAAAAGTTTACGACAATCTGGTCAACTAGACTAGAGAAATTTTTTAACCTTTTTTGAAGAGTTCCTTTTCTTTGCAGTTATTTTTAACAGTCTGGTCAAATTTACAGTACAAAAATGTCCTACAGTCTGGTAAAATTTTCTATAGATAAATTTCAGAAAGTATGGCCATTTGTTTAAAAAAAAAGTTCCTTTCATTGTAATGAAAAGTTTCCGACAGTCTGGTTAACTTTTCTATGGAAATGTTTCAGTTAATCTGGTCAAAATAATTCTGATAGACTGGTCTACTTTTCAATAGAAAAGTTCCTGACAATCAGGTTTTTTTAGTGTTGTTGTTTACATATATTATACTAAAAATTGCACATTTAAATAAAATTAAATAAAAGAATTCACATGCATTGTTCTTAATTGAGTTGTCTTTTTTTTTGTTTTAGAAAAAAATCTTACAGGTTTTTGAAAATTTAAAATTTTTTCTTAAAAACAATTGTTTAACCTTGATTTCTAGTAATTTTTTTATTTGTAAATGTTTTTAATTTTTTTATTCTACAGCAACTACTGTGTGCTAATGTTTTTGGCGGTGCCAAACAAAAATTCTAATAATTCGTTTTATTTCAATATATTCTAGCTCAGACAAAAGAAATACAAAAAAATTATTAAATAAAAAAAAATTTAAAACAGATTGACATTTTCAAGGCAGTTGTCATTATGATCATTGCCATATAATCTAAACTATACCAACCATATTGCCATGTAACTTTTCATGTCATGTCATTTTTGTTTTCATTACACGAAAAATAAACAAACATATTCTACACTTAAGGCGACTTTCAAACGATAATTTATTTCATAGTTTTATTTTATTAACTAAATAGTGGATATTTGATAAGTAAGAACAAGCAAATAATCAGCTAAAAGTTGTATTGGATTTGGGCAAAACAAGGTGGCAACCGCTAGGTGAAACACCACCAGCATTATAAGAGTTTAAATTCCTTAAAGAGTCATGTTTTTTGTCATGTTATTGAAGTATTTTTTTTTCAGCATTTTCTTATTCGGGACTAGATTTTGTTTCATTAGCATTCATTCATTCATTCATTCACTCACAGCCCAGTTGGAGTTGATGTAATCATGTTGTTTTCTTGACAATTGCTTATTGTAATTATTTTTATAAAACATTTGTTGTGAAACTACTGCTTGAACTTATCATTTGCTCTAAATCTTAATTGAAAAACCTTCAAATTTATATCTAAACTTAGTTTTGTTTAAGTAATTAATTTTTAGCGCCAGATTAAAACGTTAGATTTTATTACTTTACTTAACTTTAAATTCCAGTAAAAAAATTGGTTACTGGATGCATTTGCATTACCTAGACATAGCCTAGATTAGACTATAGACTAGACTATAGACTGGACTATGGAATCGAATATAGACTAGATTATAGTTTAGACTATAGTCTAAATTATAGATTAGACTATAGGCTAGACTAAAGACTAGACTATAGACTAGACTATAGACTAGACTATAGACTAGACTACAGACTGGATTATAGACTAGACTATAGACTAGACTATAGACTAGACTATAGACTAGACTATAGACTAGACTATAGACTAGACTATAGACTAGACTATAGACTAGACTATAGACTAGACTATAGACTAGACTATAGACTAGACTATAGACTAGACTATAGACTAGACTATAGACTAGACTATAGACTAGACTATAGACTAGACTATAGACTAGACTATAGACTAGACTATAGACTAGACTATAGACTAGACTATAGACTAGACTATAGACTAGACTATAGACTAGACTATAGACTAGACTATAGACTAGACTATAGACTAGACTATAGACTAGACTATAGACTAGACTATAGACTAGACTATAGACTAGACTATAGACTAGACTATAGACTAGACTATAGACTAGACTATAGACTAGACTATAGACTAGACTATAGACTAGACTATAGACTAGACTATAGACTAGACTATAGACTAGACTATAGACTAGACTATAGACTAGACTATAGACTAGACTATAGACTAGACTATAGACTAGACTATAGACTAGACTATAGACTAGACTATAGACTAGACTATAGACTAGACTATAGACTAGACTATAGACTAGACTATAGACTAGACTATAGACTAGACTATAGACTAGACTATAGACTAGACTATAGACTAGACTATAGACTAGACTATAGACTAGACTATAGACTAGACTATAGACTAGACTAGACTAGACTATAGACTAGACTATAGACTGGACTATAGACTAGACTATAGACTAGACTATAGACTAGACTATAGACTAGACTATAGACTAGACTATAGACTAGACTATAGACTAGACTATAGACTAGACTATAGACTAGACTATAGACTAGACTATACACTAGACTATAGACTAGACTATAGACTAGACTATAGACTAGACTATAGACTAGACTATAGACTAGACTATAGACTAGACTATAGATTAGACTATAGACTAGACTATAGACTAGACTATAGACTAGACTATAGACTAGACTATAGACTAGACTATAGACTAGACTATAGACTAGACTATAGACTAGACTATAGACTAGACTATAGACTAGACTATAGACTAGACTATAGACTAGACTATAGACTAGACTATAGACTAGACTATAGACTAGACTATAGACTAGACTATAGACTAGACTATAGACTAGACTATAGACTAGACTATAGACTAGACTATAGACTAGACTATAGACTAGACTACAGACTAGACTATAGACTAGACTATAGACTAGACTATAGACTAGACTATAGACTAGACTATAGACTAGACTATAGACTAGACTATAGACTAGACTATGGACTAGACTAGACTATAGACTAGACTATAGACTAGACTATAGACTAGACTATAGACTAGACTATAGACTAGACTATGGACTAGACTACAGACTGGATTATAGACTAGACTAGACTATAGACTTGACTATAGACTTTAGTCTAGTCTTTACTCTAGTCTATAGTCCAATCTTTAGTCTAGTCTATAGTCTAGTTTATAGTCCAGTCTTTAGTCTAGTCTATAGTCCAGTCTTTAGTCTAGTCTATAGTCTAGTCTATAGTCTAGTCTATAGTCTAGTCTATAGTCTAGTCTATAGTCTAGTCTATAGTCTAGTCTATAGTCTATTCTATAGTCTAGTCTATAGTCTAGTCTATAGTCTAGTCTAGTCTATAGTCTAGTCTATAGTCTTGTCTATAGTCTAGTCTATAGTCTAGTCTATAGTCTAGTCTATATAGTCTAGTCTAGTCTATAGTCTAGTCTATAGTCTAGTCTATAGTCTAGTCTATAGTCTAGTCTATAGTCTAGTCTATAGTCTAGTCTATAGTCTAGTCTATAGTCTAGTCTATAGTCTAGTCTATAGTCTAGTCTATAGTCTAGTCTATAGTCTAGTCTATAGTCTAGTCTATAGTCTAGTCTATAGTCTAGTCTATAGTCTAGTCTATAGTCTAGTCTAGAGTCTAGTCTATAGTCTAGTCTATAGTCTAGTCTATAGTCTAGTCTATAGTCTAGTCTATAGTCTAGTCTATAGTCTAGTCTATAGTCTAAGTCTATAGTCTAGTCTATAGTCTAGTCTATAGTCTAGTCTATAGTCTAGTCTATAGTCTAGTCTATAGTCTAGTCTATAGTATAGTCCATAGTCTAGTCTATAGTCTAGTCTATAGTCTACTCCATAGTCTAGTCTATAGTCTAGTCTATAGTCTACTCCATAGTCTAGTCTATAGTCTAGTCTATAGTCTAGTCTATAGTCTAGTCTATAGTCTAGTCTATAGTCTAGTCTATAGTCTAGTCTATAGTCTAGTCTATAGTCTAGTCTATAGTCTAGTCTATAGTCTAGTCTATAGTCTAGTCTATAGTCTAGTCTATAGTCTAGTCTATAGTCTAGTCTATAGTCTAGTCTATAGTCTAGTCTATAGTCTAGTCTATAGTCTAGTCTATAGTCGAGTCTATAGTCTAGTCTATAGTCTAGTCTATAGTCTAGTCTATAGTCTAGTCTATAGTCTAGTCTATAGTATAGTCCATAGTCTAGTCTATAGTCTAGTCTATAGTCTACTCCATAGTCTAGTCTATAGTCTAGTCTATAGTCTAGTCTATAGTCTAGTCTATAGTCTAGTCTATAGTCTAGTCTATAGTCTAGTCTATAGTCTAGTCTATAGTCTAGTCTATAGTCTAGTCTATAGTCTAGTCTATAGTCTAGTCTATAGTATAGTCTAGCCTAGACTATAGACTAAATTTTCATTTCAATATAAATCTCATTCAAAGCAAATTTTATTGGTTTCCAAACTTTTGTTCTGGATCATATCATGTATGTACGTATGTATGTTTTAGCCAACAATAGTTATTATTTAACATAAACAACAATCTCCGTAGATTTCTTAAGAAGTACTTAGCAAAAATTCCTTTATTCCTTGTGAAAAATAAAAATCAATTGTTTATCTAAAAACATATTTTTGACATTTTTATGTCAAACAAGTTTGTTGCCTAAATCTTTTGTTTTACATTGTGATGCAGTTATTATTATTTTATTATGTTTTCTTAAGTATGTGGATTTTTTTCTTTTGCAAACTAATGATATAATTATGGGAATAAAAATAAAATAATATTGCATCACTTTATACAAACAAAAAAAAAAATTAAAAATAAAAAAACACAAACATTTTTGTTTATTAATGTGGTCATTAAGATCATCTTAACGATGACCCTAAGGTACGAAAATTGTTAAATGTGTGGCATTTTCATATGTAACAATTTTCATTTATTATGTGTGGATTTTTTAAGTTTTATATTTTAATGTTTTTGTTTTTTTACTTTACAAATTGTTGAGAATTACTTTTTAAGGGGATTTTTAAATTTTTTATTTAATGTTATTAAGCATGTAATTACTTAATTCATGGGGTTTCTTTGAGGTTTTTGAATATGTTAAGTAATAGTGGTGGAAAATCTAAAACAATACAATGTTTAAATGACGTGTTGAAAATATAACGCTTTATTAAGAGTGAGAAATGCAATTATAAAAGTGAAAATTACTTACAATTTTTAAAAAAAAATTAATTGAAATGTCGTTAAAATAGAAGCCTTGATAGTACACAATATAGTCCAGTACATATTCTAGTCTATAGTCTAGTCTATAGTCTAGTCTATAGTCTAGTCTATAGTCTAGTCTATAGTCTAGTCTATAGTCTAGTCTATAGTCTAGTCTATAGTCTAGTCTATAGTCTAGTCTATAGTCTAGTCTATAGTCTAGTCTATAGTCTAGTCTATAGTCTAGTCTATAGTCTAGTCTATATGTCTAGTCTATAGTCTAGTCTATAGTCTAGTCTATAGTCTAGTCTATAGTCTAGTCTATAGTCTAGTCTATAGTCTAGTCTATAGTCTAGTCTATAGTCTAGTCTATAGTCTAGTCTATAGTCTAGTCTATAGTCTAGTCTATAGTCTAGTCTATAGTCTAGTCCTATAGTCTAGTCTATAGTCTAGCTATAGTCTAGTCTATAGTCTAGTCTATAGTCTAGTCTATAGTCTAGTCTATAGTCTAGTCTATAGTCTAGTCTATAGTCTAGTCTATAGTCTAGTCTATAGTTTAGTCTATAGTCTAGTAGTCTATACTCTAGTCTATAGTCTAGTCTATGTCTAGTCTATAGTCTAGTCTATAGTCTAGTCTATAGTCTAGTCTATAGTCTAGTCTATAGTCTTAGTCTATAGTCTATTCTATAGTCTAGTCTATAGTCTAGTCTATAGTCTATCTATAGTCTAGTCTATTAGTCTAGTCTATAGTCTAGTCTATAGTTCTAGGTCTATAGTCTAGTCTATAGTCTAGTCTATAGTCTAGTCTATAGTCTAGTCTATAGTCTAGTCTATATTTAGTTAGAGACTATAGTCTAGTCTATAGTCTAGTCTATAGTCTAGTCTCTAGTCTAGTCTATAGTCTAGTCTATAGTCTAGTCTATAGTCTTAGTCTATAGTCTAGTCTATAGTCTAGTCTATAGTCTAGTCTATTAGTCTAGTCTATAGGTCTAGTCTATAGTCTAGTCTATAGTCTAGTCTATAGTCTAGTCTATAGTCTAGTCTATAGTCTAGTCTATAGTCTAGTCTATAGTCTAATCTAAGTCTAGTCTAGTCTATAGTCTAAGTCTAGTCTAGACTACAGTCTATTCTATAGTCTAGTCTATAGTCTAGTCTATAGTCTAGTCTATAGTCTAGTCTATAGTCTAGTCTATAGTCTAGTCTATAGTCTAGTCTATAGTCTAGTCTATATCTTAGTCTATAGTCGTCTAGTCTATAGTCTAGTCTATAGTCTAGTCTATAGTCTAGTCTATAGTCTAGTCTATAGTCTAGTCTATAGTCTAGTCTATAGTCTAGTCTATAGTCTAGTCTATAGTCTAGTCTATAGTCTAGTCTATAGTCTAGTCTATAGTCTAGTCTATAGTCTAGTCTATAGTCTAGTCTATAGTCTAGTCTATAGTCTAGTCTATAGTCTAGTCTATAGTCTAGTCTATAGTCTAGTCTATAGTCTAGTCTATAGTCTAGTCTATAGTCTAGTCTATAGTCTAGTCTATAGTCTAGTCTATAGTCTAGTCTATAGTCTAGTCTATAGTCTAGTCTATAGTCTAGTCTATAGTCTAGTCTATAGTCTAGTCTATAGTCTAGTCTATAGTCTAGTCTATAGTCTAGTCTATAGTCTAGTCTATAGTCTAGTCTATAGTCTAGTCTATAGTCTAGTCTATAGTCTAGTCTATAGTCTAGTCTATAGTCTAGTCTATAGTTTAGTCTATAGTCTAGTCTATAGTATAGTCTATAGTCTAGTCTATAGTTAGTCTATAGTCTAGTATATAGTTAGTAATATCGTCTAGTCTATAGTCTAGTCTATAGTCTAGTCTATAGTCTAGTATATAGTCTAGTCTATAGTCTAGTTTAGTCTAGTCTATAGTCTAGGTCTATAGTCTAGTTCTATAGTCTAGTCTATAGTCTAGTCTATAGTCTAGTCGATAGTCTATTCTATAGTCTAGTCTATAGATCTAGTCTATAAGTCTAGTCTATATCTAGTATATAGTCTAGTTCTATAGTCTGTCTATGTCTAGTTATTAGGTTAGTCTATAGTCTAGTCTATAGTCTAGTATATAGTCCAGTACTATAGCCTATTCCATAGTCATGTCTATTGTTCATTGTTGTTATGTTATTCATACATTTGCTACAGGAATCATACTGAAAACATTGCCACATATGTTGACAAAGTTATAAGTTGACCTTCTCTAAACTAACAAGCGTTTTTTCTTCTATGGAACAAAATACTTTTAACTAAAAAAAATCAGTGTGAATTATTTAACGTTGCAACAAGTTTTCAACATAGTATAATTTTAATAACCTTTACACTATTTCAAATGTTTTTGTTTTATATTATTTATTTAATTTTGTCTTAACAACATATTGCATCGATATACAGTACAACCATACATACGTACAAGATAATTTCAAACAACAAAATGTGTTGTGTAACAAAAAATTCTGCATTTCATGTAAATTGTGCAAAAAAAAAAAAAAAAAAGCTAAAACTAACAACCAAGAAAAACTGTCTAGTTTAGCATTTCCAAACAAAATAAAAATAACAATTTAACAATGAGCTTGAGATAAAAATAAAACTAAAATAAGAAAAAAATATAAAAATAATGTTAAATTACCATGAGAGTAAATATATTGTAAACAAAAATGTGCTGGTTGTGAGGTAATTTAGAAAAATAGTTAACCACAAAAAATATAAGAAACTAAAAGTAATTCTTAAACTAAATTTTGCTTCTTTTTTGATAGAATATTTTAATCACTTAAGCGATTAGCTTTAAGATAAAACTGTAATTAAGAAAATTTAATTCAAACCTTTATTATATAATGCATATTATCGCAAAATCATCATACCTGTAAAGAAAGAAAAGAAAAAAAAATATATTAATGAATTTAAACAATGATCTTCAATTTTTCTTTTTGCTTTAAAATAACAGAGTTTTTACACTAAACAATATTTTGTTTTTGTTTAAATAATAGGCCTCTGTCCAGCTTTTTAGATTTCTTTTGTCAACAACCCACTGACATATAAATTTTATTTCATTTGAGTTGAAAGAAACATGAAAAATTCACATTTTCATGTGTCATTAAAATGAAAAATTCCCAAATGTTTGGAACTCTTGAGATTTGCAACACACATTTTATATGTCTTGACAAGACAAAGACATTAAATCACTATTTTTTTTCTTCCAAATTTCATTATTTATTGCAGCTAATGCTGGTCACATTTTTATGACCAGAAACAAAAAACTCAAGTCTTTCAAAAAGTACTATATTTTAGTAGACTAGACTATAGACTAGACTATGGACTAGACTATAGACTAGACTATAGACTAGACTATAGACTAGACTATAGACTAGACTATAGACTAGACTATAGACTAGACTATAGACTAGACTATAGACTAGACTATAGACTAGACTATAGACTAGACTATAGACTAGACTATAGACCAGACTATAGAATAGACTATAGACTAGACTATAGACTAGACTATAGACTAGACTATAGACTAGACTATAGACTAGACTATAGACTAGACTATAGACTAGACTATAGACTAGACTATAGACTAGACTATAGACTAGACTATAGACTAGACTATAGACTAGACTATAGACTAGACTATAGACTAGACTATAGACTAGACTATAGACTAGACTATAGACTAGACTATAGACTAGACTATAGACTAGACTATAGACTAGACTATAGACTAGACTATAGACTAGACTATGGACTAGGCTATAGACTAGACTATGGACTAGGCTATAGACTAGACTATAGACTAGACTATAGACTAGACTATAGACTAGACTATAGACTAGACTATAGACTAGACTATAGACTAGGCTATATACTAGACTATAGACTAGACTATAGACTAGACTATAGACTAGACTATAAACTAGACTATAGACTAGACTATAGACTAGACTATAGATTAGACCATAGACTAGACAATAGATTAGACCATAGACTAGACTATAGATTAATCCATAGACTATAGACTATACCATAGACTACAGACTATACCATAGACTACAGACTAGACCATAGACTATAGACTAGATCATAGACCACAGACTAGACAATAGACTAGACCATAGACTAGACCATGGACTATAGACTAGACCATAGACTATAGACTAGACCATAGACTAGACTATAGACTATAGACTAGACTAGACTAGACTAGACTAGACCATAGACCATAGACCATAGACCATAGACCATAGACCATAGACCATAGACCATAGACCATAGACTAGACTATAGACTAGACTATAGACTAGACTATAGACTAGACTATAGACTAGACTATAGACTAGACTATAGACTAGACTACTAGACTATAGACTATTGACTAGACCATAGACTATAGACTAGACCATAGACTATAGACTAGACCATAGACTATAGACTAGACAATAAACTATAGACTAGTCCATAGACTATAGTATAGACCATGGAGTATAGACTAAACAATAGACTATAGACTAGACCATATGGTCTAGACTAGACCATAGACTATAGACTAGACCATAGACTAGATCATAGAGTAGACCATAGACTAGACCATAGACTAGACTATAGACTAGACCATAGACTATTGACTAGACCATAGACTATTGACTAGACCATAGACTATTGACTAGACCATATACTATAGACTAGACCATAGACTGTAGACTAGACCATAAACTATAGACTAGTCCATAGACTATAGTCTAGACCATGGAGTATAGACTAAACAATAGACTATAGACTAGACCATAGACTATAGACTACTCCACAGACTATAGACTTGACCTTAGATTATAGACTAGACTATAGACTATACCATAGACTAGACCATAGACTATAGACTAGACCATAGACTATAGACTAGACCGTAGACTAGACCATAGACTATAGATTAGACCATATACTATAGAGTAGACCATAGACTATAGACTAGACCATAGACTATAGATTAGACCATAGACTATAGACTAGACCATAGACTATAGACTAGACCATATACTATAGACTGGACCATAGACTAGACTAGACTAGACATAGACTAGACTATAGACTAGACTATAGACTAGACTATAGACTAGACTATAGACTAGACTATAGACTAGACTATAGACTAGACTATAGACTAGACTATAGACTAGACTATAGACTAGACTATAGACTAGACTATAGACTATAGACTAGACTATAGACTAGACTATAGACTAGACTATAGACTAGACTATAGACTAGACTATAGACTAGACTATAGACTAGACTATAGACTAGACTATAGACTAGACTATAGACTAGACTATAGACTAGACTATAGACTAGACTATAGACTAGACTATAGACTAGACTATAGACTAGACTATAGACTAGACTATAGACTAGACTATAGACTAGACTATAGATTAGACTATAGACTAGACTATAGACTAGACTATAGACTAGATAGACTAGACTATAGACTAGACTATAGACTAGACTATAGACTAGACTATAGACTAGACTATAGACTAGACTATAGACTAGACTATAGACTAGACTATAGACTAGACTATAGACTAGACTATAGACTAGACTATAGACTAGACTATAGACTAGACTATAGACTAGACTATAGACTAGACTATAGACTAGACTATAGACTAGACTATAGACTAGACTATAGACTAGACTATAGACTAGACTATAGACTAGACTATAGACTAGACTATAGACTAGACTATAGACTAGACTATAGACTAGACTATAGACTAGACTATAGACTAGACTATAGACTAGACTATAGACTAGACTATAGACTAGACTATAGACTAGACTATAGACTAGACTATAGACTAGACTATAGACTAGACTATAGACTAGACTATAGACTAGACTATAGACTAGACTATAGACTAGACTATAGACTAGACTATAGACTAGACTATAGACTAGACTATAGACTAGGACTATAGACTAGACTATAGACTAGACTATAGACTAGACTAGACTAGACTATAGACAAGACTTAGACTAGACTATAGACTAGACTATAGACTAGACTATAGACTAGACTATAGACTAGACTATAGACTAGACTATAGACTAGACTATAGACTAGACTATAGACTAGACTATAGACTAGACCATAGACTATAGACTAGACCATAGACTATAGACTAGACCAGAGACTATAGACTAGACCAGAGACTATAGACTAGACCAGAGACTATAGACTAGACCATAGACTATAGAATAGACCATAGACTAGACCATAGACTATAGACTAGACCATAAACTATAGACTAGTCCATAGACTATAGTCTAGACCATGGAGTATAGACTAGACAATAGACTAGACCATAGACTAGACCATAGACTATAGAATAGACCATAGGCAAGACCATAGACTATAGACTAGACCATAGACTATAGACTAGACCATAGACTGGACCATAGACTATAGAATAGACCATAGACTATAGAATAGACCATAGACAAGACCATAGACTATAGACTAGTCCATAGACTATAGTCTAGACCATGGAGTATAGACTAGACTATAGACTAGTCTACAGACTATAGACTAGGCCTTAGACTATAGACTAGACCATAGACTATATACTAGACTATAGAGTAGATTATAGACTAGACTACAATCGTATACACCTATAAAAATGTACTTTTACATTTGTCACAATAATTTTATTTCTTCCAATAGTTGTTGTATGTAATACTGTTTTAATTTTTCAATTGTCAACGCAACTACATACAGAAGTACGTATGTATATGTATGTATGTATGTGACAGACAACATGACGCTGTTCCAACGCTTAAAAACAATAAACCATGTTGCTATGAATATTTCTTGAAACTTCAAACAAATGTTTGAAAAAGTTTTTTTTGTTGGATTTGGATTTTTTTCATAATTGGTATGAATTATTTAAGACAATTGTAAGTGAATTTAATAATGAGCTTTAATTAAATGTCCACATTGGTTTTAGGTTTTTATTTAAAGATTTTAATCAGTTAATAAATAGCTAATATACGGCTTATTACAAAATAATTAACGAATGGAGGATATACATACAAGTATGTGTTATAGCTGTACAAATATATCTTAGTGTGTATGTATATGAAATTAAGTTACTAGTTGATAGTGTGTTTCCAAGTAATGGGTTCAATTCCGGTCTGAAACATTAACTGTTTAATTATAATGAGGTATTAGTAGCTCTGTTAAATAAATTAGTTAGTTTTTCGCATTTTGAAAACTCTGGCAATTAATTTTTAGTTTCTTAGTTTTTAGTCTAAAAATTAATGAATTCTTTTGCAATCATTTAGACACCCCTTTAATCCAAAAACTTAAAATTTATAAAGTGAGTGCTAAATTTTGTAAATGTTTTTGGTCAAAATTGCAATAAAGTTTTATAAATTTTTTAAAGCATTCATAACACAACATAAAAAGTCAAATACCAACAAGAAAAAAAGTAAAAATTAAATAAAATGCCATATAAACATATAGTTTGCGTTAAATTTATGGTTGACAGTAGTCAAAGACTATAAACAAGAACCTCGGTGTTTAACAATAAAAACTAAAACAGTTCTTGCACCAACAACATATGAATATATACGGTAAAAAAGCATAAGTTAAATAGTTGGTTATAACGAATAGTATTTTACGACTACAGTCGAATCCTAGAATATAAACAAATCTATAGTCGGCACTAAAAAGAAGTATATAGTCTGAATTTTAAAGCACTTTATAGTCTTTCTTATAGCTCCGATTATAGTCTTGGATATAGACTGGACTTTAGTTTTGTCTATAGGATGGAATTCAGTTGTGCATAGTCTTGTCTATAGTGTGTACTATAGTCTTGTCTATAGGCTGGACTATAGTCTTGTCCATAATCTGGACTATAGTCTTGTCTATAATCTGGACTGTAGTCTTGTCTATAGGCTGGACTATAGTCTTGTCTATAGGCTGGACTATAGTCTTGTCTATAGGCTGGACTATAGTCTTGCCTATAGGCTGGACTATAGTCTTGTCTATAGGCTGGACTATAGTCTTGTCTATAGGCTGGACTATAGTCTTGTCTATAGGCTGGACTATAGTCTTGTCTATAGGCTGGACTATAGTCTTGTCTATAGGCTGGACTATAGTCTTGTCTATAGGCTGGACTATAGTCTTGTCTATAGGCTGGACTATAGTCTTGTCTATAGGCTGGACTATAGTCTTGTCTATAGGCTGGACTATAGTCTTGTCTATAGGCTGGACTATAGTCTTGTCTATAGGCTGGACTATAGTCTTGTCTATAGGCTGGAATATAGTCTTGTCTATAGGCTGGACTATAGTCTTGTCTATAGGCCGGACTATAGTCTTGTCTATAGGCTGGACTATAGTCTTGTCTATAGGCTGGACTATAGTCTTGTCTATAGGCTGGACTATAGTCTTGTCTATAGGCTGGACTATAGTCTAGTCTATGGTCTGGACTATAGTTTAGTCTATAGTCTGGACTATAGTCTAGTCTATAGTCTGGACTATAGTCTAGTCTAAAGTCTTTACTATAGCCTAGTCTATAGTCTGGACTATAGTCTAGTCTATAGTATAGTCTATAGTCTGGACTATAGTCTAGTCTAGTCTATAGTCTGGACTATAGTCTAGTCTATAGTCTGGAGTATAGTCTAGTCTATAGTCTGGACTATAGTCTAGTCTATAGTCTGGACTATAGTCTAGTCTATAGTCTGGACTATAGTCTAGTCTATAGTCTGGACTATAGTCTAGTCTATAGTCTGGACTATAGTCTAGTCTATAGTCTGGACTATAGTCTAGTCTATAGTCTGGACTATAATCTAGTCTATAGTCTGGACTATAGTCTAGTCTATAGTCTGGACTATAGTCTAGTCTATAGTCTGGACTATAGTCTAGTCTATAGTCTGGACTATAGTCTAGTCTATAGTCTGGACTATAGTCTAGTCTATAGTCTGGACTATAGTCTAGTCTATAGTCTGGACTATAGTCTAGTCTATAGTCTGGACTATAGTATAGTCTATAGTCTGGACTATAGTCTAGTCTATAGTCTGGACTATAGTCTAGTCTATAGTCTGGACTATAGTCTAGTCTATAGTCTGGACTATAGTCTAGTCTATAGTCTGGACTATAGTCTAGTCTATAGTCTGGACTATAGTCTAGTCTATAGTCTGGACTATAGTCTAGTCTATAGTCTGGACTATAGTCTAGTCTATAGTCTGGACTATAGTCTAGTCTATTGTCTGGACTATATTCTAGTCTTTAGTTTGGATTATTTTAGATTTTATTGTAGGCTATAGTCTGGACTATGTTCTAGTACATAGTCTGGCCTATATTCAGGTCTATTGTCTGGCTTTGCCTATAGTCTGAACTATAGGTTTTTTATAGTCTGTACTATAATTATGTCTTTAGTCTATACTATATTTATATCTATAGTCTGGGCTTTAGTTATGTTTATAGTCTGGACTATAGTTATGTCTATAGTCTGGACTATAGTTATGTCTGTAGTCTGGACTTTAGTTATGTCTATAGTCTGCACTATAGTTATGTCTATTGTCTGCACTATAGTTATGTCTATTGTCTGGACTATAGTTATGTCTCTAGTCTGCACTATAGTTATGTCTATAAGCTGAACAGTTGTATTTATTGCTATAGCCTAGCCTGGCTATAGTAGGCTATAATCTGAACAATGTTCTAGTACATGATCTGGCCTATAGTCGGGTCTATTATCTAGCTTAGTCTATAGTTATAGTGAAGTCCATAGTCTGGACTATAGTGAACTCTGAGCTATAGTCTAGGCTATAGTAGCTTATCTACCCTAGTTTGGACTATAGTCTGGACAAAATCGAATCTAAGGTGTGGACTATATTACATCATATAATCTAGTTTGGAGTGTAGTTGTACTATAATATTATTGTCTACATGTATCTGTAGGGTGTTAAATAAATATAAATTGTGATTTGTTTTCAAAACAATCATTCGACACAACGACCACTATAAAACAAATGACTAGTATATAAACTTTGATATAAGATATAAGTGTTATAGTTTTTTGTTTGTTGATTTTGAGAAGTATTTCAGTTTAAGTCTAAAGATTCAAGATATTCAGTTGTAGCAACATGCTACAGTTCTTTATGCAGTAAATTTTATTTTGGTTTCCTTTTAAACATATTACTTTGGCCAAAAACGAGACTAAAGTTTTTGCTTTTTAGAATGACCCAAATTGTGGTTGTCATGTTTTGACCAATATGGTAATTATATATATATACAAACATTCAAACTTATAAACAAACGTCTATTTATATGTACTTATGTGTAAAAAATTTAGCAAGTTTTAAAAAAAAAATATTAAAACGAAAAGAACTAAGTGATTTTAACCGAAAGCTTCAAAAACCAATTATTGTTATAATAATAATAAAAATAATTTTATTTTTGTTTTGGTTGCAAGCAAATCAAGATGGTTTGTTCTTGTCTTTGATATTTAAAATGATAACGAAAATATTTTAGTAAACTAAATAACTATACAGCAAGGTGGTCTTGCTAGTTCATTTTTTAGTCAATCTTTAAATTTAAATTTAGTTAAATTGTTTTCCAGATCAAGTTTTATTCTTTCGAGTTTTATTTTGTTTAACAATTTTTGCATGTTATTTTATTTTTATTTTTTATTTAGTCAACTAATAAATTTATGCATATTAAATGTCAACAAAAATTCCTATGTATATAAATCCTATTAACTGCAAACTAAAGAATTCAATTTAGAAGTTTTTTTTTTTTTGCTGTAGCTTAGAGACGTGCTTAGAGCCGTTATAAATTAGTGAAATTGCCAATATTTTTTGAAAAGCGCTAATAAATTTTTTGTACTAAAATCAAACCGCTGCACATGTTTTTTATTTTCAGACTTTAGGAGCAGTTATACAAGTTGTACCAGTTTCATGATTAAGTAATTGAAGTTGCTAATAGAAATTTTGTTATTTAATTTGTTGTTTCTGTATTTTTCGATATTTAATTTTTCATTTAAATTTTGATACTTAAAAAAAAGATAATAGTCGGGACTGTTGACTAGTCTATAGTATGGACTATAGTCTTATATATAGTCTAGTCTATAGTATAGTCTAGACTATTTTCTGGACTTTATTGTAGTCTATAGTCTGGTCTAAAGTCTGGACTACAGTCTAGTTTAAAATCTGGTCTAGTCTAAAGTCTGGACTATAATCTAGTTTAAAATCTGGACTATGTAGTCCAGTCAATAGTCAGGACTAAAGTCTAGTCTGTAGTTTGGAATAAAGTCTAGTCTGGACTATAGTGTAGCCTATAGCCTGGACTACAAACAAGTTTATATAGTACGGTCTAAACTATATTCTGGGCTATAGTCTGACAACAAGTAGTCTATAGTCTAGTCTATAGTGTCTAGTCTATAGTATAGTCCATAGTCTAGTCTATAGTCTAGTCCATAGTCTAGTCTATAGTCTAGTCTATAGTCAAGTCTATAGTCTAGTCTATAGTCTAGTCAATAGTCTAGTCTATAGTCTAGTCTATAGTCTAGTCTATAGTCTAGTCTATAGTCTAGTCTATAGTCTTGTCTATAGTCTAGTCTATAGTCTAGTCTATAGTCTAGTCTATAGTCTAGTCTATAGTCTAGTCTATAGTCTAGTCTATAGTCTAGTCTATAGTCTAGTCTATAGTCTAGTCTATAGTCTAGTCTATAGTCTAGTCTATAGTCTAGTCTATAGTCTAGTCTATAGTCTAGTCTATAGTCTAGTCTAGTCTATAGTCTAGACTATAGTCTAATCTATAGTCTAGTCTATAGTCTAGTCTATAGTCTAGTCTATAGTCTAGTCTATAGTCTAGTCTATAGTCTAGTCTATAGTCTAGTCTATAGTCTAGTCTATAGTCTAGTCTATAGTCTAGTCTATAGTCTAGTCTATAGTCTAGTCTATATATTCTGGAATATAGATTAGTCTGTAGTTGATTTTAGTCAATATTCTAAAGTCCAGGTCATATTCTGGACAATACTATAGACTGGCCTATTATATTCAGGACCACAGTCTGGTGTAACTTCTAAGCAATTGTCTGAACTATAGTGAAGTTTTTGGTCTGGACTATGGGCTAGTCTAGCATTACAACTGTTGCCTGGAGTCTATAGTCTGTACCAAAATCTAGTCTATATTATGGCTATAATGTAGTCTTTGGTCTGGAGTATAGTTCGTGTATAATCTAGACTAGTTTATATTCTGGACTATAGTTGTATCTATACAAGTCTATAGTTTGGTTGAAGAGCTTGTCTCTGTCCTTTATTATCCTTGGCTATAGTCATATTAAGTCGGCAGGTATTCCCCGTAAAATCATAGACAATTCGCTGCATTTCTTAATATCCAAACTCTATAAACTTTCTCATTAGGTTTTTTTTATTTGCAAATTTAACTAACTCAGATAAAAATTTTTATGTATTTCATATCTTTTTAACTTTCAAACACACGCCAAATTTGTTTGCAAACTCCTCAATTTAGAAAATAATTTATGCAAAAAATATGTTAAAATCGAAACAAAAACGAAAGTTTGCAATAATTTAAAGTTATAAACACAACTAATTAATTATGGAAATTTTTGCAAAATATTCGCAAAAAAACAATCATTAACATGATGACAGTATAGATCAGGCTAAGTTACAAAATCTCTATATAAATTAATTTTGCAAAAAATTATTGTCTAAATTTAGCAACATTTGGGTCAAGTGTGACATATAAACTAGTTAAGTTTCTTTTCTTGCAGCAAAAAAATAATCAAATAAAACCGACTTTGCAAAAAAATTTTATTTTGCAAATTAATTTTTTAACAATATTTAAAACTTTGTATTAGTTAACACCTTTAGCAACTTAGCTAACATCTGTGTGTGTGTGAGAGTAAAAGTGTCATAAAATGATTTAGTTTGTTTTTAAACATTTGGTTCAAAATATTTAAAATCAAATCAAACTTTTAGAGTTTTTTTCTGACATAAAAAGTCGGTTATGTTCATTAGTATTTATGTGCAAAAATTATGCATAAACATTGTACCCATAGTTAACCTTGTCTCTTTTTGTAGTTTTGTAATATAAATATTTTGCAAATATCATAAATTTTATTTTATTAAAAAAACTTTGCTAATTTTTTTTATTATTGCTTATAGATGAAATCAACAAAATATAGCGTATATGAAAAAAAAGTATGCAAAATTTAATTTATGCATTTAAATTAAATACTTGTGCTTAATTAATGCTAATTTTAAATTAAATTTCAAGGTTTTAAATTTTTTAAGAATTTTATTTAGACAGTTATTAAGGAAGTTTAATATTTTACTATTGCATAGTATTTAAAATTTAATTTACTTACTAAAGTACAGATTACTTTTTATGCAATTTTAAGATTAATTACCTGAAAAGAGAAGAATAAAAAAATTAATTAATAATTGAAGTTAATTTACCGAAGAAATTAAAATGCTAAAATTATAAACTAAAGTATAAAATTAATTTCAGATTGTTGTCCAACTTAAGTTTAAAATTTACTCCAGACTGTAGTCTAAATTATAGTTCAGACAATGTGTCGTTCACACTAAAGTTTAGATATAAATCCAGACTGTCTTTAGTTTGGACTATAGTCTAGTCTTTAGTCTGGACTATAGTTTAGTCTGTAGTCTGAACTATAGCCTAGTCTAAAGTCTGGACTATAGTGTACTCTATAGTCTGCATTATAATCTAGTCTATAGTCTGGACTATAGTCTAGTCTATAGTTTGAACTATAGTCTAGTCTGTAGTTTGAACTACAGTCTAGTCTATAGTCTGGACTATAGTCTGAACTATAGTCTACTATAAAGTTTGGATTATAGTCTACTCTATAGTCTGGACTATAGTTTACTCTATAGTCTGGACTATAGTCTACTCTATAGTCTGGACTATAGTCTACTCTATAGTCTGGACTATAGTCTAGGCTATAGATTAGACTATAGTCTAGTCTATAGTCTGAACTATAGTCTAGTTTATAGTCTGGACTATAGTCTAGTCTATAGTCTGGACTATAGTCTAGTCTATAGTCTGGACTATAGTCTAGACTATTGTCTTGTCTATAGTCTGGACTATAGTCTAGTCTATAGTCTGGACTATAGTCTAGTCTATAGTCTGGACTATAGTCTAGTCTATAGTCTGGACTATAGTCTAGTCTATAGTCTGGACTATAGTCTAGTCTATAGTCTGGTCTGGGACTAGTCTAGTCTATAGTCTGGACTATAGTCTATTCTATAGTCTGGACTATAGTCTAGTCTATAGTCTGGACTATAGTCTAGTTTATAGTCTGGACTATAGTCTAGTTTATAGTCTGGACTATAGTCTAGTCTATAGACTGAACTATAGTTTTGTCTATAGTCTGGACTATAGTCTAGTCTGTAGTCTGGACTATAGTCTAGTCTGTAGTCTGGACTATAGTCTAGTCTGTAGTCTGGACTATAGTCTAGTCTGTAGTCTGGACTATAGTCTAGTCTGTAGTCTGGACTATAGTCAAGTCTATAGTCTAGACTGTAGTCTAATCTATAGTCTGAACTGTAGTCTAGTCTATAGTCTGGACTATTATCTAGTCTATAGTCTGGACTATAGTCTAGTGTATAGTCTGGACTATAGTCTA
Source organism: Lucilia sericata (assembly GCF_015586225.1). NCBI lineage: Eukaryota > Metazoa > Arthropoda > Insecta > Diptera > Calliphoridae > Lucilia > Lucilia sericata. The sequence continues at coordinate 103,905 of NW_023994803.1, forward strand.
GTCTATAGTCTGGACTATAGTCTAGTTTATAGTCTAGGCTATAGATTGGGCTATAGTCTATTCTATAATCCGGACTATGGACTAGTCTACAGTCTAGTCAATATCTGGACTATAGTCTGGAATATAGTCTTGTCTATATTTTATACTATAGTTTTGCCTATAGTCTGGACGATAGTCTTGTCTGTAGTCTGGAACTATAGTGTAGTCTATAGTCTGGACTATTGTCTTGTCTGTAGTCTGGACTATAGTGTAGTCTACAGTCTGGACTATAGTGTAGTCTACAGTCTGGACTATAGTGTAGTCTATAGTCTGGACAATAGTCTAGTCTATAGTCTGGACTATAGTCTAGTCTATAGTCTGGACTATAGTCTAGTCTATAGTCTGGACTATAGTCTAGTCTATAGTCTGGACTATAGTCTAGTCTATAGTCTGGACTATAGTCTAGTCTATAGTCTGGACTATAGTCTAGTCTATAGTCTGGACTAAAGTCTAGTCTACAGTCTGGACTATAGTCTAGTCTATAGTCTGGACTATTGTCTAGTCTATAGTCTAGACTATAGTCTGGTCTATAGTCTGGACTCTAATGTAGTCTATATTCTAGGGGCTGGGCTGTAGTCTAAGCTACAGCCTGGACTGCAGTCTAATCTATAGTCTGTGATATAGGCTGGGCTATAGTCTAGTCAATTGTTAGAACTATGTTCTAGTCCATATTCTGGACTATAGTTTTGTCTATAGTCTGGACTGTAGTCTAGTCTATAGTCTGGACTATAGTCTAGTCTATAGGTTGGGCTATAGTCTGTTCTATAATCCGGACTATGGACTAGTTTATAGTCTATAGTCTGGACTATAGTCTAGTCTATAGTCTGGACTATAGTCTAGTCTATAGTCTGGACTATAGTCTAGTCTATAGTCTGGACTATAGTCTAGTCTATAGTCTGGACTATAGTCTAGTCTATAGTCTGGACTATAGTCTAGTCTATAGTCTGGACTAAAGTCTAGTCTACAGTCTGGACTATAGTCTAGTCTATAGTCTGGACTATTGTCTAGTCTACAGTCTAGACTATAGTCTAGTCTATAGTCTGGACTCTAATGTAGTCTATATTCTAGGGGCTGGGCTGTAGTCTAAGCTACAGCCTGGACTGCAGTCTAATCTATAGTCTGTGATATAGGCTGGGCTATAGTCTAGTCAATTGTTAGAACTATGTTCTAGTCCATATTCTGGACTATAGTTTTGTCTATAGTCTGGACTGTAGTCTAGTCTATAGTCTGGACTATAGTCTAGTCTATAGTTTGGGCTATAGTCTGTTCTATAATCCGGACTATGGACTAGTTTATAGTCTATATCTGGTCTTGTCAATATTTTATACTATAGTTTTAGTCTGGGTTATAATCTGGTCTATAGTCTGGACTCTAGAGTAGCCTAGAGTCTGTGCTTTATTCTAATCTACAGTCTTGACTGCAGTCTATGATATAATCTGGGCTATATTCTAGTCAATTGTTTGAACTATATTCTAGACTGTAGTCTGGACTATAGTCTTGTCTGTAGCCTTGACTGACCTGTAGTCTCGGTTATAGTCTAGTCTATAGTATTGACTTTAGTGTAGTCTATTGTCTTGGCTGTAGTCTAATCTATAGTCTGGACTGAAGTTTAGTCTATAGTCTGAGATATAGCCTACTTTATAGTCTATAGTCTGGACTATAGTCTTGTCTTTAGTATGGACTATAGTCTAGTCTATAGGCTCGGCTATAGTATAGTTTATAGTCTAATCTATAGTCGGACCTGTAGTTCAGCCTATTGTCTGGACTATAGTTAGTGTAGTCAATTGCTTAGTCTATAGTCTAGTTTTTAGTCTTGTCTATAGTCTGAACCACAGACTGGACAATGTTTCGACATTAGTTTTCTAGTCAGCAGTGTGTAGAAGTAATGGTCTTGAAAAAAAAAACGGTTAGTGTTCGAACCCCAGAGGATTTTCATTTAGAGATTGTATTCTTTATTTCGTATGAAAGATACATATTTAAAAAAAACGAAACTTTCTCTTAATTATACTCCTAAATAAAATCTATTGGAAACGACCCCCATAATCTTTTTAACAAAGATGTAATAAACAAATAATAATTTTCGTGACATTTTAATAACTTTAAAATAAACCTAATGATTTTCAATTTCCAAAAAGTAAAAAATTTTATTTTAAAAACTATTATTTTTGGTTTCTTTACAAGTATCAAGTTTATTTCCAAAAAATCTAACAAATTGAAAAACCTACTAGTTTTTGTTGACTTAGTGCAAAAAACACCTAATGTCATTGACAATCATCATCAGTTCATATTTATGACATTTCGTGATTGGTATTTTTTTGTGCATATTTTTAAGGGGTTTTTTCTTCTTATTCATAACAATTTATCTGCAAAATCAACGCGTGCATGACACGCTTGTGGTTAAAGGCAAACGATGACATTTACAAAATTCATTTTTTAGAAGATGCTTTTGTAGTTTGGCAGTTAAGAAAATTACAATAAACAAACAATGGTTTGAAAATACAGATTGTAATGTAAAGATTTAAAATTTAGAGTTTAAATTATAATAAAAACTTAATAATAATTTTTTTTTTTCAGACAATAAACTTTTATGTTTTTCTTAAAAATGCAACTCGAATTTTCAATTATGTATTGATTTCAATTGTTTAGATACTCTACACTATTGTAATAAAAGTAATCACTCTATGAGTCACCTTAGAGTTTGGAAATTTACTCAATAACCTTTCCTAAGACTATCTGAATATCCGTCTATCTTTTACTTTTTTTGATTTTAAATCAATAAAAGGAGTTTTAAAGTCGATCATTATCAGCTTATTACCTCCTCTTGTTTTAGTATGGTAATTTTAATAATTTTGTTTTATCTCTTCTCTGCTGCTATAGTATAGTATTTTGCCCGTAAAGAATAGGTTACAATTTGTAAATTGAGATAATAATATGGCCAATCAAATATAGATTTTCGTTGAGGAAATTGCTTTTAACGTTTATCTAACAAAATTTACTTAAATATAAAAATGCTTTAGAAAATTATGGATTGATTATGGAAAATCTTTTAAGAAAATTATTATTTATTGCTTTGGTTAAAAACGCTTGCAAAGTGGATTTCGTAATATAAAATTAACACTTAATTTGGAATACTTAAGAGGTTTATAGATGTATAGTCAATATGCTGATTGAAACGTATAGCTGGGATTAGTTATGGAAAATGAATTTCAAGATTTTGTTTAATTTAGATAATTATCTATATTACAGTATTTAGTTTTATCCTGTTGGTTGATTGTATATGTAAGATTTTTTATATCAAATCGAATGTGAAGCCTGTTTTAATTACGTAAATAATAATCGAAGACAATGACTTAAAAAATAAGTAAAGTTTTTGTATATTTATTAAATTTAATGGAAATTATGGAGGAAAATTTTATATCTCACACATGTTGGTCTCAACTAAAAAATAATGTCTAAAGTCTGAGTACGAACGTTGACTTCTATTAAGTGCATATGTTATAAAAAACGACATAATTTGCTATAATTATTTTAGTCCAATAAATAAAAAACACAACAATTAACAGTGTAACGAAAAAGGTAACAAAGATGTTAAACAGATGAAGTAGCTCCCAGTAGGCTGAAATTTAGTATTCTATTCTGCTAGACCGGAGGTGGTGAGTACGATTCCCATACGGCACTGGTAAAGAAACAGGCCCGATAGCGGCCTAGGTGTATTTCTTCGGATTCGATATATCAACAACCTCTTTAACTGTAACTACTAACTAACTAACTACTAACTAACTAACTAACTAACTAACTAACTAACTAACTAACTAACTAACTAACTAACTAACTACTAACTAACTAACTACTAACTAACTAACTAACTAACTAACTAACTAACTAACTACAACTAACTAACTAACTAACTAACTAACTAACTACTAACTACTAACTAACTAACTAACTAACTAACTACTAACTAACTAACTAACTACTAACTAACTACTACTAACTAACTAACTAACTAACTAACTAACTTAACTAACTAACTAACTAACTAACTAACTAACTAACTAACTAACTAACTAACTAACTAACTAACTAACTAACTAACTAACTACTAACTAACTACTAACTAACTAACTAACTAACTAACTAACTAACTAACTAACTAACTAACTAACTAACTAACTAACTAACTAACTAACTAACTAACTAACTAACTAACTAACTAACTAACTAACTAACTAACTAACTACTAACTAACTAACTAACTAACTAACTAACTAACTAACTAACTAACTAACTAACTAACTAACTAACTAACTAACTAACTAACTACTAACTAACTAACTACTAACTAACTAACTAACTAACTAACTAACTAACTAACTAACTAACTAACTAACTAACTAACTAACTAACTAACTACTAACTAACTAACTAACTAACTAACTAACTAACTAACTAACTAACTAACTAACTAACTAACTAACTAACTAACTAACTAACTAACTAACTAACTAACTAACTAACTAACTAACTAACTAACTAACTAACTAACTAACTAACTAACTAACTAACTAACTAACTAACTAACTAACTAACTAACTAACTAACTAACTAACTAACTAACTAACTAACTAACTAACTAACTAACTAACTAACTAACTAACTAACTACTAACTAACTAACTAACTAACTAACTAACTAACTAACTAACTAACTAACTACTAACTAACTAACTAACTAACTAACTAACTAACTAACTAACTACTAACTAACTAACTAACTAACTAACTAACTAACTAACTAACTAACTAACTAACTAACTACTAACTAACTAACTAACTAACTAACTAACTAACTAACTAACTAACTAACTAACTAACTAACTAACTACTAACTAACTAACTAACTAACTAACTAACTAACTAACTAACTAACTAACTACTAACTAACTAACTAACTAACTAACTAACTAACTAACTAACTAACTACTAACTAACTAACTAAACTAACTAACTAACTAACTAACTAACTAACTAACTAACTAACTAACTAACTAACTAACTACTAACTAACTAACTAACTAACTAACTAACTCTTAAATTATTTTCTTGCTAAAAGAAAAAAACTTTTCTAAGAAAATTTCAAAAATTCTGAAAAAAGCTTTTGGAAGCTTTTTAGTGATTCCAAATTTTGTCTTCTTTAAAATGTTTTTAAGATGAAAGCTTTTATATTAATTATTGAAAACACTAAACTGTTAAAAACTCTTCGTGGAGATAAAGCTTTCAGAAGAGGAGTAATTCTGATAAGCTTTTTGACTGTCTTAAAAATGTTTCGTTTATGAAGCTTTGTTTTGGAAAACTTTTCTTAAAAATTTGTTTTTTTTTTTTATTTAAAAGCTAATCAGTTTTTTAAAAGCTTCAATAATTGCCTTTATAAAACTTTTAAACAGTTTCTAAAGCTAATACGATTTCAATGTTTTACAATAAAATACGTAGCTTTAAAAAAGCTTTTTTGTTAAAAAATGTTCATTCAAAATTGTTTTCTTGTCAAAAACTTTTTTTGTTTCAAAACAGCTCTTCGTGGAGAAAAAAGCTTTTGGGGATGAATAAATTTTCGTTTGATAAATCTTTTTAAAAAGAGTCGTCTGAGAAGAACTTGATATGTTTGAGGAAAGTATCTTCTTTGTGATGAAAAATCACTCCTTTTACATTGTAAATAAAGTTTTATTTAAGAAAAATAATTGTTGAAAAAGCTCTATTTGTATAAAAAGCTTTTAGGTATGACACATTTATAATAAGATGGTCGTTCGCAAATAAGCTTTGTTGTGAAAAAAAATCATCTTCAAACAAGCTTTTTGAGAAGAGCTAAATTTGTAGAAAAATCTTCATATTTTAGAAAATTTTTTATTTTTCCAACATCGTAGGGAAAAGATGTTTCATTTAATTTGTCAACTACATTTATTTTCTAACAAAGTTAGTTATTAAAACTACATAATTTGTTAGATTCTCATAACACTGTCACTTTATGAAATATAATTACCCCTTACATGTGTCTTTTTTTCATAATTTTTTTTTAATAATAAACAAATTATTACATAGTATATGAATGATATGTTGAATTAAAAACTCATTTTTCTTTTTATTTTCATTTTATATTTTCTTGTAACATTTTGTTTTCATATTTCTTTCTTTAACATACGTTTTTTAAGTTTGCGTAATTTTATTTTCCTTAGTGGCGACAACAATTTATAAACGCTTAATAATTATATACATTACACTCAAACCTAACTAATAATAATATAATTATTTTATGAAATGAATAGACAAGCGCAACACAAGAAAATTAAATTATTAAATCACACATATATTGTGGTCAAATGTTATGGAAAAGTGAAAACCATAGCGAAAAAAATAATAATAATAACAAAAAATAATTTACATATTGAAGTCTGTAAGAGTTTGTAGCTTAAGTCTTTTGTTTTTTTTTGTCATTTTTCAAATCACACTATTTGGTAATTTTATAAACAGGTTGCAAATTGTTATTTTATTTCTATTTACCATACCGCCTTGGTAAATTATGATTGAGACATATATTTTTGCGGCTGCTGTTATTACAAAATATTTTGGAAAAAAAAAAATTAATTAAATATGTAAGCAAATATGAGCGAAAATAGTTTTATATAGTTTATAGTTTCCTTGTATTTTGGCGTTAGTGGATGTAGGCTCTTTGACGTTTAATAAATTAAAAAATTTTGTGTTGTAAATAAAAATACGTTGTTTCCAAAGAATTAAGTACATAGATCTGAAAATTTCGGAATATTTTTATTGTATTTCAGAACTGAATCAGAACATGAATCAGAACTGAATCAAACTGAAACAGAACGAAACTAGAACTGAACTAGAACTGAACAGAAACTAGCAACTAGACACTGAACTAAAAAGAAAACTGAACTAGAACTGAACTAGAACTGAACTAGAACTGAACTAGAAACTGAACGAACTAGAACTACCTGAACTAACGAGCGGAACTAGAACTGAACTAGAACTGAACTAGAACTGAACTAGAACTGAACTAGAAACTGAACTAGAACTGAAAAAGAACTGAACTAGAACTGTACTAGAACTGAAAATAGAACTGAACTAGAACGGAACTAGAACTGAACTAGAAACTGAACGAAGAACTGAACTCGAACTGACTAGATACTGAACTAGAACTGAACTAGAACTGAACTAGAACTGAACTAGAGAACTAGAACTAGAACTGAACTAGAACTGACTAAACTGAACTAGAACTGAACTAGAACTGAACTAGAACTGAACTAGAACTGAACTAGAACTGAACTAGAACTGAACTAGAACTGAACTAGAACTGAACTAGAACTGAACTAGAACTGAACTAGAACTGAACTAGAACTGAACTAGAACTGAACTAGAACTGAACTAGAACTGAACTAGAACTGAACTAGAACTGAACTAGAACTGAACTAGAACTGAACTAGAACTGAACTAGAACTGAACTAGAACTGAACTAGAACTGAACTAGAACTGAACTAGAACTGAACTAGAACTGAACTAGAACTGAACTAGAACTGAACTAGAACTGAACTAGAACTGAACTAGAACTGAACTAGAACTGAACTAGAACTGAACTAGAACTGAACTAGACTGAACTAGAACTGAACTAGAACTGAACTAGAACTGAACTAGAACTGAACTAGAACTGAACTAGAACTGAACTAGAACTGAACTAGAACTGAACTAGAACTGAACTAGAACTGAACTAGACTGAACTGAACTGAACTAGAACTGACTAGAACTGAACTAGAACTGAACTAGAACTGAACTAGAACTGAACTAGAACTGAACTAGAACTGAACTAGAACTGAACTAGAACTGAACTAGAACTGAACTAGAACTGAACTAGAACTGAACTAGAACTGAACTAGAACTGAACTAGAACTGACTAGAACTGAACTAGAACTGAACTAGAACTGAACTAGAACTGAACTAGAACTGAACTAGAACTGAACTAGAACTGAACTAGAACTGAACTAGAACTGAACTAGAACTGAACTAGAACTGAACTAGAACTGAACTAGAACTGAACTAGAACTGAACTAGAACTGAACTAGAACTGAACTAGAACTGAACTAGAACTGAACTAGAACTGAACTAGAACTGAACTAGAACTGAACTAGAACTGAACTAGAACTGAACTAGAACTGAACTAGAACTGAACTAGAACTGAACTAGAACTGAACTAGAACTGAACTAGAACTGAACTAGAACTGAACTAGAACTGAACTAGAACTGAACTAGAACTGAACTAGAACTGAACTAGAACTGAACTAGAACTGAACTAGAACTGAACTAGAACTGAACTAGAACTGAACTAGAACTGAACTAGAACTGAACTAGAACTGAACTAGAACTGAACTAGAACTGAACTAGAACTGAACTAGAACTGAACTAGAACTGAACTAGAACTGAACTAGAACTGAACTAGAACTGAACTAGAACTGAACTAGAACTGAACTAGAACTGAACTAGAACTGAACTAGAACTGAACTAGAACTGAACTAGAACTGAACTAGAACTGAACTAGAACTGAACTGAACTGAACTAGAACTGAACTAGAACTGAACTAGAACTGAACTAGAACTGAACTAGAACTGAACTAGAACTGAACTAGAACTGAACTAGAACTGAACTAGAACTGAACTAGAACTGAACTAGAACTGAACTAGAACTGAACTAGAACTGAACTAGAACTGAACTAGAACTGAACTAGAACTGAACTAGAACTGAACTAGAACTGAACTAGAACTGAACTAGACTGAACTAGAACTGAACTAGAACTGAACTAGAACTGAACTAGACTGACTAGAACTGAACTAGAACTGAACTAGAACTGAACTAGAACTGAACTAGAACTGAACTAGAACTGAACTAGAACTGAACTAGAACTGAACTAGAACTGAACTAGAACTGAACTGAACTGAACTAGAACTGAACTAGAACTGAACTAGAACTGAACTAGAACTGAACTAGAACTGAACTAGAACTGAACTAGAACTGAACTAGAACTGAACTAGAACTGAACTAGAACTGAACTAGAACTGAACTAGAACTGAACTAGAACTGAACTAGAACTGAACTAGAACTGAACTAGAACTGAACTAGACTGAACCAGAACTGAACTAGAACTGAACTAGAACTGAACTACAACTGAACTAGAACTGAACTAGAACTGAACTAGAACTGACTAGAACTGAACTAGAACTGAACTAGAACTGAACTAGAACTGAACTAGAACTGAACTAGAACTGAACTAGAACTGAACTAGAACTGAACTAGAACTGAATTGAAATGTATTTTTTGTTTTTCCTCTATTATTAATGCTGTTAAATCATGGAGGAATCGCAATTATCTCTAATCCATAACTAAATACCCGAACATAACAAAATGTATGATGAAATCCTACAATCCCACAAAAAACAATTTTTTTGTTGAATTATTGAAAATTATTTCAACACTAAAATATTTTATAAATTGTGTCACACATCGTAAACATATTCGCCACTTTAGTGTATTTGTAATTAATTTTCAAATTGATTTAATGCAATTTTAATATGTTTCCAGTTTTATCTTGATCTACTTAATAATCTTTTTCAACTGTGTAATATGTTGGTGAATTATTACGTTTTTTTTAGTTGGTTGGATTGATTTAAAGCTCGTATACTAGCTGAAATAGTAGTTTTTACTTTGCTATCAACAAATTGAAAATATTCTATATATTTGCTTATTTTTTGCTAAAGTCTCATATAATGATGTGAATATTATTTGTAATTTATGCCATAATGAATGCATGAGAATGTTTTATATGATATAAAGAAAAAGAGAGAAAAAATAGATACAGGAAGTATATATACAAAAAAGGTTCAGTGCATAAACAACATCTATATTATCAGGTTTTTTGTTTTCATAAACAACATTGTTTTATAATTCAATAATTAAGAAATTTAAATAATTTTTTAATTGATTTTCATGTGGGGCACACTACAATGTTAAGAAAGATATTTAATGTTAGAGTGATTGAATGAAAAAATCCACTCACATGATCTATAAAAAATTTAAGCGGGAATACCATAATCCGGTTTTTGTTTAAAAACTATATAATTTATAGTGACAGTTTCAAAAATTGTATGTATTTTATAGTTTGGATCAAGCGTTCTTCTTGGATTGTATACAATGTATTTTAATCCTCTCTTTCATGCATATTTTTCTCAGAATCTAATATTGAAATTCGGTTATCAAATGTATCTGTTTAAATATTTACTGCAAAATCTTCTTCATTTTAATCCATTAATCTTCTTTAAATTAATTTTCCATATTTATCATTTAACTCATTTTTGTTGTATAACCAGTTATACGTGTTATTATTAATTGTCATCTATTTTAATTAATTTTATTTATTTCTAATAAAATCTAGTTGCCGATCCTATTGTTGCTAAAACTAATAAATGCAATATATACTAAGTCTGGCATTTATTATGCGCTTTCAAACAATTTTTTAAAATTCTATTGAAATACAACATTTTCTTGAAAACTGATTTTGATTAAAAATAAAAAATTGATGTCTAAGCTGGTACATCTGCTTTTTGTATAATATATTAAGTGTTAATCTAAAATATAGCTAACATTTTTATTTATTGAAAAGTTTTAATGTTAAATGTCTAAATGCCGTTCTAAATCAGTTCTAGTTCAGTTGTAGTTCAGTTGTAGTTCAGTTCTAGTTTAGTTCTAATTCAGTTCTAGTTCAGTTCTAATTCAGTTCTAGTTCAGTTCTAATTCAGTTCTAGTTCAGTTCTAGTTCAGTTCTAGTTCAGTTCTAGTTCATTCTAGTTCAGTTCTAGTTCAGTTCTAGTTCAGTTCTAGTTCAGTTCTAGTTCAGTTCTAGTTCAGTTCTAGTTCAGTTCTAGTTCAGTTCTAGTCAGTTCTAATTCAGTTCTAGTTCAGTTCTAGTTCAGTTCTAGTTCAGTTCTGTTCAGTTCTAGTTCAGTTCTAGTTCAGTTCTAGTTCAGTTCTAGTTCAGTTCTAGTTCAGTTCTAGTCAGTTCTATTCTAGTTCAGTTCTAGTTCAGTTCTAGTTCAGTTCTAGTTCAGTTCTAGTTCAGTTCTAGTTCAGTTCTAGTTCAGTTCTAGTTCAGTTCTAGTTCAGTTCTAGTTCAGTTCTAGTTCAGTTCTAGTTCAGTTCTAGTTCAGTTCTAGTTCAGTTCTAGTTCAGTTCTAGTTCAGTTCTAGTTCAGTTCTAGTTCAGTTCTAGTTCAGTTCTAGTTCAGTTCTAGTTCAGTTCTAGTTCAGTTCTAGTTCAGTTCTAGTTCAGTTCTAGTTCAGTTCTAGTTCAGTTCTAGTTCAGTTCTAGTTCAGTTCTAGTTCAGTTCTAGTTCAGTTCTAGTTCAGTTCTAGTTCAGTTGTAGTTCAGTTCTAGTTCAGTTCTAGTTAAGTTCTAGTTCAGTTCTAGTTAAGTTCTAGTTCAGTTTCTAGTTCAGTTCTAGTTCAGTTCTAGTTCAATTCTAGTTCAGTTCTAGTTCTAGTTCTAGTTAGTTCTAGTTCAGTTCTAGTTCAGTTCTAGTTCAGTTCCAGTTCAGTTCTAGTTCAGTTTTAATTCAGTTCTAGTTCAGTTCTATTTCTAGTTCAGTTCTAGTTCTATAGTTCTAGTTCAGTTCTAGTTCAGTTCTAGTTCAGTTCTAGTTCAGTTCTAGTTCAGTTCTAGTTCAGTTCTAGTTCAGTTCTAGTTCAGTTCTAGTTCAGTTCTAGTTCAGTTCTAGTTCAGTTCTAGTTCAGTTCTAGTTCAGTTCTAGTTCAGTTTTAATTCAGTTCTAGTTCAGTTCTATTTCTAGTTCAGTTCTAGTTCTAGTTCAGTTCTAGTTCAGTTCTAGTTCAGTTCTAGTTCAGTTCTAGTTCAGTTCTAGTTCAGTTCTAGTTCAGTTCTAGTTCAGTTCTAGTTCAGTTCTAGTTCAGTTCTAGTTCAGTTCTAGTTCAGTTTTAATTCAGTTCTAGTTCAGTTCTAGTTCTAGATCAGTTTCTAGTTCAGTTCTAGTTCAGTTTAAGTTTACCTTTTTAAATCATGGTCCTTTATGAGTGTTTTTGATGTAATGTCACTGGCTTACTTGGAAATACATATATTTGGGAAAATATTTTAAAGATATGGATATAATATGAACGACTTTTCAAAAACCATTATATAATTGTAAAATATGGTGGCAACTCATCAAATTTTATTGCACCAGTTCATGTCTATGTAAATTTGTTTTACGAAAATACAAAATTAATTTATTTTAACTAATCTGGCTTAACAAATTTTCCCCAAAATTGATCATACCAAATATTTTGCACGCAACTACAAATATCCTTCCGGTACCAGACGTTGGAAGTATATAAAAAAAACAACAACTCATATCCCATATGCATTAATCTTAGCTCTTGACAGATTTGCTCTCAACACGAAATAGCCGAAATTATGATTTTCTTGCGCAAATTATTTACCAACAGCAATTTACAGCCTACTCAAGCTATACATAGTAGTATGTCTCACTACTTAAAAACACTCGAATTAAATTCGTACAACTTGTTTAAAGCAATTAAATTTTAAATTGTTAGCCAGATAAATGTAGTTAAATAAGAGTGTTAGTTATTGTTATAATAAACGCTTAAATTCACCAGAAAACCAAAAAGCTAGTAAAAGTGGTCTTCTTTGACTAAAAACCTACTTACATAATGATGCACTAACAAGGAAATCTGTACAAAAAACACTTTCTCAAACGGATTTCCATACATGTTTCGTACTCATACTTGTTGCTGGTAAATGTTTAAAAAAAAACATGTTGTTTGCTGCCAGTTTACGTTGTTAAAATAAAGGCGTAACTACTACAGGAAACTCGGGGTATTATTGGTTAGAGAGTCACTTATTTAATAATAAATGCCTCAATTTGGTATTTGTTTATTTTATTTTGTTTATTTATTATTACTTTTTATTTCTTTTGTAAAAAAAACACATGTATTATTTTCTCAAATTGAAAAGAAATAGTCAGTGAAACAACTCCACCTTAAAAAAAGATTTGTAGCGGTTATATTACATACAACTTGCCACAACCGGTGGCATGTTAAGTTTTAAGTAATTACAATGTTACCCTTAGGTTTTTGTAATTTTGTTACAAACATACAATCAAAATTACAATAAAACAAACCAAAAAAGTATGATATGAATTAGTATAGTCTGACTAGTCCGATTATATGATACCCTACACCATATCTTCAACAGCTCAAGCTGTTTGACTAAAGTTAGGATTATGGCCATTCTCAAATTTGATATGCCCAAAAACAATCGTCTTATACCCTTCCTTCCCCCCTTAGTGTTGTAGTTTACAAAAAACAATACATATTGAAAAATAATCATAAATAATGCAATTTCTTCTTTTCAAATTTCAATCAAGTTTCTATTTACAAAATATTTGCTCTACTTTTCAATTGAATTTTTTTCTTAGTTTTCTTTAAGTTTTTCGTTTTTTTTTTTCAATTCAATATTTTTTTTTTTAATTTTTTTCAATCGTGTTGTATTGAACCTCTTTAATGGTTTGAATGTGTGTTGATTTGTTTGGTGCTAGAAACACATGTTGTTTTCAATTTTATGTTGCATGAATCGGTGGTATGTTGTTGTCAACATGTTGGCAATTCACCATCAGTTTGTTTCTTGTTTTTTTCGTTTTCTCGTACCATTTTGATATGAAATTTTGTTTTTATAAACTTGTCGTTTTAGCTATTTTTTTTTTCTGTGATTTTTGTTGTTGTTGTTGCTGTTGCAATATTAACACATTCTTTTGTTGTTGCTATTGTTGTGTCAAAGTACGAATATTACATTTGTTGATTGTTTTTTTTTCTGCTGCTGCTGTACGCTGTCTATTAACAAAAGCAAAATGTTACGTTAAGTATTTCGTTAACAGTTTTTTTTAGCTTATATTAAGTATATTGTTAACTAATAATGTCTTACTTATGGCTAAAATATATAGAGCATATAAGTAGAATGACATTAAACAAGTATCATACTTAATAGTTTGAGACTTGTCAGCGAAACAAAAATCAATTTATAATTATGCTGAAGAGCCTCAAGGGGCAAGAAAAACTTTTAAACGTTACTTGACTAAATATATGTAATTCATAAATAATTGCAGCTATCTGAAATTTAGTTGATCTTTAGTGTATGATTAAATTTTCTCACATTATGCATGTTTTTAAAATTAGTCAAGAATTCAAAATTTCGATCAACAAATCAGTCTCCTAGTTGAAAATCCTAGTGTGTTCTGTTAAAAAGTTAGATTTTATTTGAGTAGAACTAGAAACTAAACAGAACTAGAACTGAACTAGAACTAACTAGAACTGAACTAGAACTGAACTAGAACTGAACTAGAACTGAACTAGAACTGAACTAGAACTGAACTAGAACTGAACTAGAACTGAACTAGAACTGAACTAGAACTGAACTAGAACTGAACTAGAACTGAACTAGAACTGAACTAGAACTGAACTAGAACTGAACTAGAACTGAACTAGAACTGAACTATAACTGAACTAGAACTGAACTAGAACTGAACTAGAACTGAACTAGAACTGAACTAGAACTGAACTAGAACTGAACTAGAACTGAACTAGAACTGAACTAGAACTGAACTAGAACTGAACTAGACTGAACTAGAACTGAACTAGAACTGAACTAGAACTGAACTAGAACTGAACTAGAACTGAACTAGACTGAACTAGAACTGAACTAGAACTGAACTAGAACTGAACTAGAACTGACTAGAACTGAACTAGAACTGAACTAGAACTGAACTAGAACTGAACTAGAACTGAACTAGAACTGAACTAGAACTGAACTAAACTGAACTAGAACTGAACTAGAACTGAACTAGAACTGAACTAGAACTGAACTAGAACTGAACTAGAACTGAACTAGAACTGAACTAGAAGTGAACTAGAACTGAACTAGAACTGAACTAGAACTGAACTAGAACGAACTAGAACTGAACTAGAACTGAACTAGAACTGAACTAGAACTGAACTAGAACTGAACTAGAACTGAACTAGAACTGAACTAGAACTGAACTAGAACTGAACTAGAACTGAACTAGAACTAGAACTGAACTAGAACTGAACTAGAACTAGAACTGAACTAGAACTGAACTAGAACTGAACTAGAACTGAACTAGAACTGAACTAGAACTGAACTAGAACTGAACTAGAACTGAACTAGAACTGAACTAGAACTGAACTAGAACTGAACTAGAACTGAACTAGAACTGAACTAGAACTGAACTAGAACTGAACTAGAACTGAACTAGAACTGAACTAGAACTGAACTAGAACTGAACTAGAACTGAACTAGAACTGAACTAGAACTGAACTAGAACTGAACTAGAACTGAACTAGAACTGAACTAGAACTGAACTAGAACTGAACTAGAACTGAACTAGAACTGAAACTAGAACTGAACTAGAACTGAACTAAACTGAACTAGAACTGAACTAGAACTGAACTAGAACTGAACTAGAACTGAACTAGAACTGAACTAGAACTGAACTAGAACTGAACTAGAACTGAACTAGAACTGAACTAGAACTGAACTAGAACTGAACTAGAACTGAACTAGAACTGAACTAGAACTGAACTAGAACTGAACTAGAACTGAACTAGAACTGAACTAAAACTGAACTAGAACTGAACTAGAACTGAACTGAACTGAACTAGAACTGAACTAGAACTGAACTAGAACTGAACTAGAACTGAACTAGAACTGAACTAGAACTGAACTAGAACTGAACTAGAACTGAACTAGAACTGAACTAGAACTGAACTAGAACTGAACTAGAACTGAACTAGAACTGAACTAGAACTGAACTAGAACTGAACTAGAACTGAACTAGAACTGAACTAGAACTGAACTAGAACTGAACTAGAACTGCTAGAACTGAACTAGAACTGAACTAGAACTGAACTATAACTGAACTAGAACTGAACTAGAACTGAACTAGAACTGAACTAGAACTGAACTAGAACTGAACTAGAACTGAACTAGAACTGAACTAGAACTGAACTAGAACTGAACTAGAACTGAACTAGAACTGAACTAGAACTGAACTAGAACTGAACTAGAACTGAACTAGAACTGAACTAGAACTGAACTAGAACTGAACTAGAACTGAACTAGAACTGAACTAGAACTGAACTAGAACTGAACTAGAACTGAACTAGAACTGAACTAGAACTGAACTAGAACTGAACTAAACTGAACTAGAACTGAACTAGACTGAACTAGAACTGAACTAGAACTGAACTAGAACTGAACTAGAACTGACTAGAACTGAACTAGAACTGAACTAGAACTGAACTAGAACTGAACTAAACTGAACTAGAACTGAACTAGAACTGAACTAAACTGAACTAGAACTGAACTACTGAACTAGAACTAACTAGAACTGAACTAACTAGAACTGAACTAGAACTGAACTAGAACTGAACTAGAACTGAACTAGAACTGAACTAGAACTGAACTAGAACTGAACTAGAACTGAACTAGAACTGAACTAGAACTGAACTAGAACTGAACTAGAACTGAACTAGAACTGAACTAGAACTGAACTAGAACTGAACTAGAACTGAACTAGAACTGAACTAGAACTGAACTAGAACTGAACTAGAACTGAACTAGAACTGAACTAGAACTGAATAGAACTGAACTAGAACTGAACTAGAACTGAACTAGAACTGAACTAGAACTGAACTAAACTGAATTAGAACTGAACTAGAACTGAACTAGAACAGAACTAGAACTGAACTAGAACTGAACTAGAGCTGAACTAGAACTGAACTAGAACTGAACTAGAACTGAACTAGAACTGAACTAGAACTGAACTAGAACTGAACTAGAACTGAACTAGAACTGAACTAGAACTGAACTAGAACTGAACTAGAACTGAACTAGAACTGAACTAGAACAGAACTAGAACTGAACTAGAACTGAACTAGAACTGAACTAGAACTGAACTAGAACTGAACTAGAACTGAACTAGAACTGAACTAGAACTGAACTAGAACTGAACTAGAACTGAACTAGAACTGAACTAGAACTAAACTAGAACTGAACTAGAACTGAACTAGAACTGAACTAGAACTGAACTAGAACTGAACTAGAACTGAACTAGAACTGAACTAGAACTGAACTAGAACTGAACTAGAACAGAACTGAACTAGAACAGAACTGAACTAGAACAGAACTGAACTAGAACTGAACTAGAACTGAACTAGAACTGAACTAGAACTGAACTAGAACTGAACTAGAACTGAACTAGAACTGAACTAGAACTGAACTAGAACTGAACTAGAACTGAACTAGAACTGAACTAGAACTGAACTAGAACTGAACTAGAACTGAACTAGAACTGAACTAGAACTGAACTAGAACTGAACTAGAACTGAACTAGAACTGAACTAGAACTGAACTAGAACTGAACTAGAACTGAACTAGAACTGAACTAGAACTGAACTAGAAACTGAACTAGAACTGAACTAGAACTGAACTAGAACTGAACTAGAACTGAACTAGAACTGAACTAGAACTGAACTAGAACTGAAACTAGAACTGAACTAGAACTGAACTAGAACTGAACTAGAACTGAACTAGAACTGAACTAGAACTGAACTAGAACTGAACTAGAACTGAACTAGAACTGAACTAGAACTGAACTAGAACTGAACTAGAACTGAACTAGAACTGAACTAGAACTGAACTAGAACTGAACTAGAACTGAACTAGAACTGAACTAGAACTGAACTAGAACTGAACTAGAACTGAACTAGAACTGAACTAGAACTGAACTAGAACTGAACTAGAACTGAACTAGAACTGAACTAGAACTGAACTAGAACTGAACTAAACTGAACTAGAACTGAACTAGAACTGAACTAGAACTGAACTAGAACTGAACTAGAACTGAACTAGAACTGAACTAGAACTGAACTAGAACTGAACTAGAACTGAACTAGAACTGAACTAGAACTGAACTAGAACTGAACTAGAACTGAACTAGAACTGAACTAGAACTGAACTAGAACTGAACTAGAACTGAACTAGAACTGAACTAGAACTGAACTAGAACTGAACTAGAACTGAACTAGAACTGAACTAGAACTGAACTAGAACTGAACTAGAACTGAACTAGAACTGAACTAGAACTGAACTAGGACTGAACTAGAACTGAACTAGAACTGAACTAGAATGAACTAGAACTGAACTAGAACTGAACTAGAACTGAACTAGAACTGAACTAGAACTGAACTAGAACTGAACTAGAACTGAACTAGAACTGAACTAGAACTGAACTAGAACTGAACTAGAACTGAACTAGAACTGAACTAGAACTGAACTATAACTGAACTAGAACTGAACTAGAACTGAACTAGAACTGAACTAGAACTGAACTAGAACTGAACTAGAACTGAACTAGAACTGAACTAGAACTGAACTAGAACTGAACTAGAACTGAACTAGAACTGAATTAGAACTGAACTAGAACTGAACTAGAAAGAACTAGAACTGAACTAGAACTGAACTAGAGCTGAACTAGAACTGAACTAGAACTGAAATAGAGCTGAACTAGAACTGAACTAGAACTGAACTGAACTAACTAGAACTGAACTAGAACTGAACTAGAACTGAACTGAGAAACTTATGCCAATTCCGCTTTTGTTGTGATATTTTATTCAAATTCAAAAAATGAGTTAAAATTGCTAATCAGTAGGGATCACGAAAGAAGCTACTTATTGTTTGTATTTTCACATTCTTCAGAGTTTTCCGAAAGTAGGAAACCTAAAGTATCCTTTAGTGATGGTTATCATAGCTGAAGGATAAATACCAATATAATGAAAACTTTACAATGGTAAAACACACTTTCATTTCCTCTCATTCAATACAAATTTATTATAACGTATACGCCCTCAATTACTGCTACCATTTATTCTCCAAACTTCAATTGTATTTCTTTTATCTAAATCTTAAGAAAAAAGCCATACCTTTAAAATTACCTAATAACTGTTGATATTTCAACATTTAATCTTGACCATTAAACCCATTATATTTTCCCATGTTTTTAGGTTAAAGGAGCTTAATTTATCATATGAAGAAATATGACAGTTAATCATATACATTGAGCACTACCAGTCGCCAACTAATCTACTACTTAAAAGTGCATAACCTTAAAGTTCAGTTGGATTTTTTTTTCAATTTCTCTTGTTTTGTTTTCCTATTTAAGTTGTTTCTTAAAATTTTTTATTTTTTTATTTTTTAATGGAATACTGTCAAGATTTTTCACGCTTCAATGTATTGTTCATTGCTAACTGTTCATGATGATGACGACGATGATGGTGGCAAATTGAAAAAAAAAAGAAAATAAATCATTATTTTCATTTATAAATTTTATAATTATAAAAATAATAAAATGTCATTGACTTGTTGGTTGGCTGGTCTGGCACGAGTATGAAATACATAATAATAGTTAATATTATTAAGAAGACAATTGAAAATATATTTTTAATTTATTTAATATAATAATATTATAATAAAGTTGTAAATTGATTAAAAATATTCAACTTTCAACTTTTTAAATTATAATTTCTCCACTTTAGTGTTTTGCACATGTTTTAATTACAGAAAATAAATTATTATTTTTTTCTTTATTGAATAATTAGTTTTTTGACCTCTAGCTGTATTTCCTGTGTAAACACTCTAGCTTTATCAGGTCTTCAACTAATTGTCATTTTGTTGTAATAATTTGCAGAAATGAAAATAAAAATTTAATCTGACTTTTAAAACCTCTTACTATAAAAACAAGTATACTATTTCTTTTGCCAAGCAAAAAAGAAATTATATACTTTGTCATTTATTAGTTTAGGTGCAAAACCAATTAAGATTAATTGTTTCGCAAGGACGTTTAAACTTCAAGGTAACCTGCCATGCAAGACGTGTTGAAATAAAAAAAAATCTCAAAAGATTTTACAGCAAAGATAATCGAATGATTATTAATTACACATACTTACTAATAGTAAGTTGGTTATTTATGCTTTTAATCATTTAGCATAAAAAGTTCACAGTCACTTATTTATATCTCTCAGATTTGCATTAAGTCTCGAAGATTTTATATCTAATATTCCCTCTAATATAAATGTTTTTGAATCTCTAAACTAAATTGAATTGAACTAAAACTGAACTAGAACTGAACTAGAACTGAACTAAAACTGAACTAGAACTGAACTAGAACTGAACTAGAACTGAACTAGAACTGAACTAGAACTGAACTAGAACTGAACTAGAACTGAACTAGAACTGAACTAGAACTGAACTAGAACTGAACTAGAACTGAACTAGAACTGAACTAGAACTAAATTAAAAGTTTCCTTGACATTCTTATTTAACAATTACAATCAAATACATTCTCACACTCTCCCAAGCGCAACCAGTCATAGAGAGAGAGAGAGATAGAGCTTATTTATACTCTCTGCCTACCGCTGTTTTAAAGTTTAAGTTCAATGCATTCTCATTTAAAACTATTTTCTCTTTTTTGATTGATACAGGTTTGGAGCAGTGTTAGGCAAAAAGCACTTTTATGGGATAACTTGCTCACACAAAGCTCTCTTTCTGGCCACCACTTTAGAGTTTAGAGAGAGAGGCAGATACATGTACGGTAGGTATATGCAGTAGTAACTAAATGTATCTCTCTCTCTCTCTCTCTCTCTGAATATTTAGATGTACATCAAGAGCTTATAAACGAGCTCTTAGTCCATAACTGCTCTACAGTCTAGACTATGACATTGCATGAAACATTTAATTTGGTACTACTTTTTATGAAAAATATCCCTTTTCAGGATAAGAAGTACTGAATTACATTTGCAAGTCTTATGAGTCTTTAAACTAGCCTACTGACTAGTGTATGAACTAGCCTATTGACTGGTTTCTGGACATGTCTATGAACTACTTTATGGACTAGTCTATTAACTGGTCAATGACAAGTTTATGAACTATTCTAACAAATAGCCCTTTTCAGGATAAGAAGTACTGAATTACATTTCCAAGTATTATGAGTCTTTAAAGTAGCCTACTGACTAGTGTATGAGCTAGCCTATTGACTGGTTTCTGGACATGTCTATGGACTAGTTTATAGACTAGTTTATGGACTATTCTGTTACTAGTTTATGGACTATTCTGTTAACTAGTCTTTGGACTAGTCTATGACAAGTTTATGAACTATTCTGTTGACTAACCTATGGACTATGTTATAGACTAGCATATTGACTAATTACACGCTACACTACTATAGTGGGGAGGGTATTATGCGTTTGTGCTGGTTTTTGTAACACCGAAAACAAAAATATTGGTCTACACCCACCATGAATACCAATCGGCTCAGAATCACCTTCTGAGTCGATTAAGCTAAGTCCGGCAGTGTGTGTGTCCATGTAAACCTTGTGCACACTCTACTGGTGGCAATTTTTAAGATAATTTGATGAAATATGGCACACTTCTTTTGACTCAAGGACGAAGCTTATTGAAAATGGTTAAAATCGGTCCTTTATTTCGTATAGCCCCCATACAACTGTAACCCAAATAAAGTCATTACCAGCGTATTTCTAAGTAATGCAGACGATAAGTAGTAGTCATTGAAAAGTAAGTGGTTAAGTAAATACAAGCCATTACCGAGTTTTTGCTGGGTTATTAACTAGTTTATTGGCTATTCTGTTAACTAGTGTATGGACTAGTTGGTTGACTAATCTGTTGACTAGTCTATGACAAGATTATGAACTAGTCTGTTGACTAATCTATGGACTATCTTATGATGAGACTATTGACTAGTTTATTGACTAATCTATTGATGAGACTATTGATTAGTCTATTAACTAGTCTATCGATTTGTCTGTTAGCTATTCTATGGACCAGACTATCTACTAGCCTACTAGTGTATGGACTAGTTTGTTGACAAATCTGTTGACTAGTCTATGACAAGTTTGTGAACTAGTCTGTTGACTAATCTATGAACTAGTCTATGGACTATCTTATAGACTAGCTTATTGACTAGTCTATTGATTGAGACTATTGACTCGTATATTGATTAGACTATTGACTAGTCTATCGATTTGTCTGTTTGCTTTCCTGTAGACTTTTTAGGGAAGTAATACAATATTTGTAGTAGTAGTGACTATAATATCATAACTGCAACTCATAATAGCAACTTTAAAGATCCTTATATAGCTTTATGGTCTTCGGTTTCTTAATATTACTCATCTTGTTCTTTGTAATCCTTGAGGTGGTTTAATGTCATTTAACTTACATATTATAGTTTAAAATATTTCGGTACATACCTGTAAAGAAGAAGAAATAAATATGTTATTAATAAATTATTTAAATAGAAAAAATTAAAATTGTTTAAATAAGTTTTATTTTTTAAAAATTTTGAAAAAGTGGGCGTGTCAGTTTCCCCAATAACGTTATATTTTAGAAACTAAAACAACTAGTATGTTGAAACATTGCACAAGAATATTTTCTGATTATATTAACATTAATGAAAAAAATGGGCGTTTTAAGATTAGTGGGCGTGATACTTAGATGCCATACAAAAAAAGTTTTATTCTTTGAGTTAATTTTGTTGAAAAAACTTAAATTTATATTTCTTCAAAACTTTACTTAATATGTATAGTTTTGAAAGCTATATTTTGAAGTGGGCGGACTTAGAAAAGTGGGCGTGGCACTGAAAATATAAAGGAAATACTGAAATTCTTATAATTGGTAAATGTTATATTTGTTTGAGCTACCAATATCAATATTTAAAACAAAACTCACAAGTTTAGCAGTTATGGGAGTGACGCATGACTTATTTGTCATCCTACTTGTAGGCAAACATGGTAAGGATCTTCTTGCAATAATATCGTCTTAAAATAATGGGTTCAAAATGTTAAAGCCACGTATTCAATGATAGTTTGAAGCAATAATTTTTTGCTGGTTATGATTATATTAGGCAAAGATTTAAGCATTTGGGCGAATGAAGTTTTTTTTTTGTTGAAACTGCTCAGAATGCAGAGGAAGTAATGACCTGATTCTTTAAAGAGAAAATTTAATTTTCACTAAATGTTTTCAGTCTTAAAACTGGCCCACTTTAAATTGCATTCATGTTTAAAACAAATTTTCCAAAAAATTTGTTTGTAAAACGTGACAATATGACACTTTATTTATTATTGACATTATGAGTTTAATAAAAAACTTGTTAAAACTGTAGCGCAGACATGATTACATATCAACGGATAAGGATCAATACATATATTCATATGTATGTGTGTATGTTTAGACTTTTACTGGTTTCATTAAGATTTGTTAAAAAAACCAGTTAAAGAAATTGAGAACATCTTAGATCTTTTAGGTTTCTACTACTGGTCACAATGAACACACAGACACATACACAGACACTTTTACACAATCTTAAGAATCTACCATAAAAGTATGTTAGCCACAAATAAATAAACTTTCTCATATAGTATAAAAAACAAACAAACAAAAAAATCTACTTGTTTTAGCTATGAATTGCATTTTAACAATTAAACTTGTTTCTTTTTATACCCTACACCACTTTAGTGGGGAGGGTATATTGGGTTTGTGCTTATGTTTGTAACGCACAATAATATTTGTCCTATACCCACCTTAAAGTATACCAATCGGCTCAGAATCATTTTCTGAGTCGATTTAGCTATGTACGTCCGTCTGTCCGTCCGTCTGTCTGCCTGTCCGTCTGTCTGCCTGTCCGTCTGTCCGTCTGTCCATCTGTCCGTCCGTCCATGTAAACCTTGTAATCAGACTACAGGTCGCAATTTTGAAGATAATTCAATGAAATTTGGTACATAATATTCTATTGCCCCAGGGACGAAGCCTATTGCAAATAGTTAACATCGGTCCATTATTTCACCTAGGCCCCAAACAACTGAACCCGCCAAATAGGGCTTTTAAGTTCATAATTATGTTTAATATACTCGTATCTCGACAAAAAGCTACAAAACCAAGTTCTATACTAGCCTTGATGACCCTGATGAACTTTATAATTATAGGGCCTCATTTGACCCTAGCCCCTATAAAAAGCCCCCATCAAAATTTTACTTAAATATACACAGTTTTATTAAACAATAAATGGCTTATGTATATCTGAGGTACAATTCAACTTAAATGCTTTATTATGAAAACTGAATTACATTTTATTCGTATACAGGTTAAGGGTATTATATAGTCGGCCTCGCCCGACTATAACTTCTTACTTGTTTTTGTTTTCATATGACATTTAAACGTTTATATTTTTATTTGTTTTCAACATTTCGGATTGCTCAGTTTTAAAGCTTTTTTATCTTTATCTTTTTCTTCAAGAAATCTCTACAATGAGAGAAATAAATTGTTATACCACTTTAGAAACTTTGTTAATTAATTAAAAAAAAATACCATAAATACAAATGCGAAAAGATATGAAACGAAAAAAAATGTATTTTTAACCTTGTTGTTTATATAAAATACAGAAAACGGCGAAAATAGCTTAAAAAAGAGAGTAGTAGTTAAAAAAGACAAAAAAATACAGTTGCAGATATAATAATTTAAAAAAATAATGGCTAATTAAAACAATTAAATATGTTAACGTGTTGGCAACAATGGCACGTGCGTTGTTATTGGTTGCCGTTATGGATTTTAATTGAATGAAAGAGAGTTTATTTTGATATTATTAATAAATTTATGGATTAACTGTATATTTTTTTTAATAATAGAAATTAAATTTTGTAGTAAATTTTTAATTTAATTAAAATTTTTAAAAAGAAAATCTTTTTTTTTAAGTAAAATTTATAACTCGTAGCATGCTAAGCAGATGCCACAAGCATAAGAGATCGTATGTGAATCTCGACCAAATCAATCTAATCGACATCCTTGCCAAATATCCAAAATACTTAAGTAATACTCGGTATTAGGTAGAAGCAAAAGAGTCCTATCTATTATTAGGAGCTAAAATCTGACTAGAATATCAAAGAGAAATGGTACTGGCAGGCAGCTGATTCATTAGAAGCGAGCATTTGTCCAAAATCGCCCAGAATATATAATATTATGTCATAATAAAGTTTGAGCACATGTTGCAACATCTCTTAATAATTATTAAGAAAGACGTAGTGGAAGAGTTTTGCACCATTTCGGTTCAGTTGATATGCTTCACGGGGTATTCGAAATTGATCTCAAATTATGAACTATTCTTTTGTCGTAGAATTCATATGTTGCCAGAATGATGGTAATTGTCATAGCTAAAACTCTAATGGCCCAAGAAGTTGGTCTCAACTCTAAAGCAATTAGATTCAAGACAACCGATATGTGTGGTATGACTCCAACCGGTCACTCTACCATACTCAATTGCCCGAGAGAAATTCCATACAATATTGACTATTGAACACCCGGAAGAGGCTTTTCGGCGTCGATTCAACACCATCCAAATGTTATGAATTTATTTTCTGATAATCTGGACGCCCTAAAGTGCTGCTTACGCAACATCAAAAATTTTGAATGCCGGACATCTCCTAACGAAACATTCCCCAATAGGACTGTACTAGATTCCAGGTTATTGACAAGTCTGTAGACTAGTCTAATGACTTGTCAATTGACTAGTCTATGGACTAGTTTATTGACTAGTTTATTGACTAGTTTATTGACTAGTTTATTGACCAGTCTATGGCCAAGTTTATTGACTAGTCTATGGACTAGCCTATTGACTAGTCTACTGACCAGTCTACGGAAAAGTCTATTGACTAGTCTATTTACTAGTCTATGGACTAGTTTATTGACTAGTATGTTGACTAGTTTTTGACTAGTCTATGGACTAGTCTATTGACCAGTCTACGGACAAGTCTATTGACTAGTATGTGGACCAGTTCAGTGAATAGTCTATTGAATAATCTATTGGCCAGTCTATGGACTAGTCTATGAACTAGTCTATGGACTAGTCTATTGACTATTCTATCGACTGGTCTATAGACTAGTCTATTGACTATTCTATTGAATAGTCTATGGACTAGTCTACTGGCTAGTCCATTGACTAGTCTATGGAATAGTCTATTGAATATTCTATTGACTAGTCTATGGACTAGTCTATTGGCTAGTCTATGGACTAGTCTATTGAATATTATATTTACTAGTCTATGGACTAGTCTATTGAATATTCTATTGACTAGTCTATGGACTAGTCTATTGAATATTCTATTGACTAGTCTATGGACTAGTCTATTGAATATTCTATTGACTAGTCTATGGACTAGTCTATTGACTAGTATATTGCCTAGTCTATGGACTAGTCTATTGATTAGTCTATGGACTAGTTTGTTGACTAGTATATTGACTAGTCTATTGACCAGTCTATGGCCAAGTCTATTGACTAGTCTATGGACTAGTCTAATGAATATTCTACTGACCAGACTACGGAAAAGTCTATTGACTAGTCTATTGACTAGTTTATTGACTAGTCTGTTGACTAGTCTATTGACTAGTCTATTGTCTAGTCAACAGACTAGTCTATTGACTAGTCTATTGTCTAGTCAATTAACTACTGACCAGTCTACGGAAAAGTCTATTGACTAGTCTATTTACTAGTCTATGGAGTAGTTTATTGACTAGTCTGTTGACTAGTCCATTGACTAGTCTATTGACTAGTCTATTGCATAGTCTATGGACTAGTTTATTGACTAGTCTATTGACCAGTCTATTGACCAGTCTATGAACTAGTCTATTGACTAGTCTACTGAGCAGTCTATGGGCTAGTCTATTGACTATTCTATTGACTAGTTTATAGACTGGTTTTTTGACTAGTTTATGGAATAGTTTATTAACTAGCCTATGGACTAGTTTATAGACTATTCTATTGACAAGTCTATGGACTTGTCTATTGACCGGTATATGGACCAGTCTATTGACCAGTCTATGGACTAGTTTATTGATCTTTTTGATCTGTAATTAGATACAATCGAACATGTTACACAAGAATTATGTTGAAACAAAGTTATATAAAATTTAATAACTAAAACATTAATAAAATACAGTTCAAGCTCTAAATAATAAAATTATTTAAATTTAAACAATTATCTTATAGTTTCTAGTAAATAAACTTAATCCGTGTTTTATTTTAATATCATATATTAGTAAGATTGTCAATTAGTTGCTATAATATGATTACAAGAATTAGCAATTCTTGTTATTACAAAACTATTAATTTAAAGCTTTAACTTTAACATGGGTGGTCATTTAAAAGTTGAGTCTTTTTGGTGACTCAATTAGTAACAGACAATCAAAAAAAAAAACCTATAAAGTTATTACAAAAGTAAATAATTTAATATTAAATTTACACGCCATTAATTTAATAAGCTTAATTTAATATTAAATTAAAAAAAAAAAAGAAACATAAAAACTCATCATCTTGATGTACTGTCACTTCAAACAACAATGATTTGGCAAAATTTTATACACCTGAGTTTTGGAAGATTGATACATCAAATAAAACCACTTGATACATTATACCATTTATGTACAAATAATACTATAAAACTATATTAAAAATGTCTTAGTAGCCAAATAGATTAACTCCATTCGGAATGGTACAATAATATAAAAAAGCATAACTTTGTAAAACTAAGAAATATGACGAAATATTTAATAAATTCAATAAAATAAAGATAATGGAGTTGATCCATTTGGCAGCTCAGTTGTGCTTAGGTATAACAGTCATTAATCTTATAACTAGCCCGCAGAGCTAAAGAAACCACAGTATTTTTTTTTGTTCTTCTTTGATTTAAGCTTAAATGATGAAACCACTTAATTAATCAAATAAATATTTTAATATTATAAAAAAACTATAACTTTTAAAGAAATGTAATTTATTAAAAAAAAAGTGTTAATAACTGTCCTTAAGCTATTCGCCAGGCATGTACACTTGCTGTTAAAAACTCTTGTTAAAAAAACATTGTTTCAAATTGTTTCATTGATTTATTTAAGTTTTATCTTAATTATGCAAAGTTTATTAAAAAATCTATATTAGAAGGCGTTGTTGTTTATGTTTTACCACATAAACACTTGCGTTTGTTACTTTAATTTAATTAGTTCTTTTTTTCAGAATTCTTAGCTTGTTTTTTTAGTTGTTTTACAACATTCTTGCAAATTATTGGTTAAATTGTTAAATAGTTAAGCTAGTAGTGCTTGAAATGATTTTCTCTAAAATAGTCACTTACGCAAATTAGTACCTGTTTTATAAATGAAATTTTTTGCATAAATTACGCATAATTGAAATCTGTTTTTAAAGCAACGATAACTAACGAAGGCTTCAGGTTACGATCAATAAGCGGCTTTTCACACTAATACAACAAGAACTTTTAGAAGTAAATAAAAAAAAAACATTTACATAATTGTAAGTGTGTGTTGAATCACAATACATTGACGATATATACTACTTCTATACTACTATAGAATAGTCATGAATTCGTCCATTGAATAGTCTATAAGTTTGTCAATAGACTAGTCAATAAGTTAGTCAATATACTAGTCAATAAGTTAGTCAATATACTAGTCAATAGGCTAGTCAATAGACTAATCAATAGGCTAGTCAATATACTAGTCAATAGGCTAGTCAATAGACTAGTATATAGGATAGTCAGTAGACCAAACTATAGGATAGTCGGTAGATCAGACTATAGGTTAGTCAATAGACTATTCAATAGGCTAGTCAATAGGCTAGCCAATAGATTAGTCTATAGGATAGTCAGTAGTCCAGACTATAGGTTAGTCAATAGATTATTCAATAGGCTAGTCAGTAGACTAGTCAATAGGCTAGTCAATAAACTAGTCTATTCTGGTCAATAGACTAATCAATAGACTAGTCCATAGGATAGTCCATAGGCTAGTTCATAGGATAGTCCATAGGCTAGTCCATAGACTGGTCAATAGAATAGTCTATAGACTAGTCTATTGACTAGCCTTTAGACTAATCTATTGACTAGCCTATATACTAGTCTATTGACTAGCCTATAGACTAGTCTATAGACTATTCTATTGACCAGTCTATGGACTGGCCTATGGATTGACTATCCTATGGACTATCCTATGGACTAGCCTATTGACTAGCCTATAGACTAGTCTACTGACTAGCCTATTGAATAGTCTATTGACTAACCTATAGTCTGGACTACCGACTAGCCTATAGACTAGTCTATTGACTAGTTTATTGACTAGTCTATAGACTAGTCTATTGACTAGTTTATTGACTAGTCTATAGACTAGTCTATTGTCTAGCCTATTAACTAGTCTATTGACTAGCCTATTGACTAGCCTATTGACTAGTATATTGACTAACTTATTGACTAGTCTATTGACAAACTTATAGACTAGTTTATTGACTAGCCTATAGACTAGTCTATTGAGTAGCCTATAGAACAGTCTAGTGCCTAGCCTAATAGTCTATGGACTATAGTCCATAGACTATGGACTGTTGTATTGACTAGTCTATTGACTAGCCTATGTACTAGTCTATTGACTGGCTTATGGACTAGTCTATTGGCTTGTCTATGAGCTAATCTGTGGACTAGTCTATGGTCTAATATATGGATTAGTCTATGGACTAAACTATGATTTAATCTATAAACTAAACTATAGACTAATCTATCAACTAGTCTATGGTCTATTGATTAATCTATGGACTAGTCTATAGCCTGATCTGGGGACTAGTTTCTTAACAACTTTACTGACTAGCTACTCTATTGACCAGTCTATGGACTAATCTATTGACTAGTCTATGAACTAGATTTTATGGACTTGTCTATTGCCTAGTTTATTGACTAGTGTATGGTGTAGTAAATTGACTAGTATAGTGGCTAATCTATTGACTAGTCTTTGAAGTAGCGTATTGATTATCTCTGGAATAGCCTATTAATCAGTTTATTAACTTTTCTGTTAATTAGTTTGTGGACTAGACTATTGTATAGTTTATGGCCTAGCGTATTGACTAGTCTGTGGACTAGTGTATGGACTATATATTGTTCAGTCTATGAACTTGTCTGTTGACTTGTGTATGGACTAGTTTATTGACTAGTATAGTGGCTAGTCTATAGACAAGCGTATTGACTAGTCTGTATGGTGGTATATTAACCAGTCTATGGACTAGTCTCTTAATAAGTCTATTGACTGGGATATTGTATAGTTTATGGATTAGTCTTTTGACTAATCTATTAACTAGTCTATTGTCTATTCAATGGACTAGTCTATTGATTTGTTTATTGAGTAGTCTATTATCTAGTCTATTGACTAGTCTATGAGCTAGTTTATGCCACTTTATGGACTAGTGTATGTACTGCCAAGTCTATAGACTGGTCTTTTGAGTACCCTATAAAGTAGTCTATGGTTTTGCCTATTCACTAGTATATTGACTAATCTATTATTGAGTATATGGGCATGTCTATCTACTATTCTATAGACTACATTATTGTTTAATCTATAATCTATAAATTAACGATCTCTTTATGCCGCTCACCTACTGCCCGCTGTTGTATGTATCACATTTAGATTTACAACTATCTTTACTTGTAACTTGTTTCTTATTTTTATCATTATGTATGGATTCTTTTGAAATCTTACTGTATATATATATATATATACATAAGTAGTCAATTTAATAAGTGTAACTAAAATATTTAATCATTACTGTTGCTTATCTTTGATCCAGTTTTAAATGTTGTCAAAGTGGTTTTTTTTTTGCAACACCTTATAGCCAGATGTGTTTAGTTTTTCGTCTAACGAAAATGTTGTCAAGGCAAAAAACTGGCGACTTATTTTTTTAAAAAATTAAAGTAATTATTGGGTAAATAGTTTATCGATTTAAAACATGAATTAAAGGAAAATTTTTAATATTTCATTTAGGGTTCTTTTTTTAATAATTTAATAAACTGGTAAAGGATTTCTCTTACGTGAAGAAAATATGGCAGAATGTGTAGACTTAGAGAGGAGATACTTTCTCATAATTTCTTACTAATTAGTGATAAGTTATTCGTTTTATTAAAGCAGTAATGGGCACTTTTTACATGAAAGCAATCTAGCTGACTTGCAATCGATATGATTCTAAGGACTAGAGTCTAGTGGCTAGACTAAGGTATGGTCTACTGAATATTCTTTAGACTAACGGGTCTGTAGACTAGTTTCCATACTACACATTTAATTATTTACGCAAGTTTTTAATTTAAAATAAGAAACTAATAGAAAATCGTATAATTTTATAACGCATGTTTTTACTTTAAGTTAATAGTTTATAGTAAACCAGTTTTGTTAATTAAAGCAATTATAAAAAATGTTGCTATAAAAGCAACAACAATTTTTGCCACAAGAATTCCCATAAATTCTAATTTAAATTACTATTTCCCGTTACATAAATCTATATATAAAAGAGTAACGTTACTGACTGAGGGATTTTTCGAAATTTGTACATTTATGGTTAAAAAAAGGGAAAAAACGCGTAAAACAGCTTTTCTTAATTATCTTACCTAATATTAGTGATACAAGAAAAATTGTAAGTGCACCTGTGTCTGCTCTTAAAATAAGCAGATGGGTGTCTGGTACTTTTTTGAAATTCGTACTTTTAAGGGATGAAAATGTGTAACATAGGTGATTTTGGTACCTTTTTTGGCCCTTTATACTAATTTTAACTAATTAACATAATAAAATTTTTATAAATATTTTTGATACATCTCCCAAAATTAGGAGACACCTGTTTCGTACTTTTTTAAAATTCAGTCCTTTTTGGGTCAAAAAAGGGAGAAAACTGTATTTATGGTACTTTTTTTTAGCACATTAAGAAAACTTTTTCGGTTTATTGAATTATTCCTATTAAACTACGGACTAACTCTGTTATATTTAATGTAATAAAATTTTTACTATTTCACAGGGAAAAAAAGTACCAAAAAGGGAAAAAACGAGAAATTTAATTTTATTCAAACTCATTGAGCCAGTTTTTATAAAATTTTGAAAAAGTAGTTTATTTACTCACACAAAATAAGCTATTGGTATATTATTTTGAAATTCGAGTACTAAGGCCACTATAGGATCAAATTGGAGTAAATTGTTTGGTACTTTTTTAAAAGCACAATTTTTCTGGATTCGTTAGAGTTTTATCTGTGATATATAGATTTAAATACGAAACATTTTGTAAACTTAATTCTAGAAAAAATATATTTCTAAGCGAAAAGAGGAAAAATTTTTGCTTTTTTATTAGTACTTTCCACTAAGGTAGAATTTATTCCACTTTTGGTACTTTTTCTTTCTTCAAATAATACTCTTTGTATGTTCTATAATATTAATTCAAAACAATTGATTATTAAACATACACGGTCCTCATTGAATAAGATTCTTTAAGAGAGAAGTTTTTAGTACTTTTTATCTCATGGTACTTTTAGAATTTTCTAAAATATTCAACCTAGGAACATAAATTTTAACATACATGGTCTTGACTGAATAATATGCTGTAAGTGGAAACTCTTTGGTACTTTTCCATTCTTCAAATAGTTAACCGGAACACATGACATACGCTCCTTATTAGATGAGAATTTATTGAGAGAGATTTGTGTACTTTTTCGTTTTTCCGATGGTATTTTTTGATATTTTTACGATATTGAAAATAAAATTTAAAATGTTGGTACCTTAGTGAATGAGAATCTACTGAAAGGGGACTTTTGGTACTTTTTTATTCATCAAATTATAGTTTTTGAATTATATATAATATTGAACACAGAAACATTTTTTTTTTTTATTAAATGAGGTATTTTATAGTACTTTATAGATTCTTATTGAATGCGAATTTATTCACGTGATATTGAACGTAAAAACTGAAACATTAAAACAATTTTTAATCAATTTTAATTTTCTAGTCTATAGTCTAGTCTATAGTCTAGTCTATAGTCTAGTCTATAGTCTAGTCTATAGTCTAGTCTATAGTCTAGTCTAGTCTATAGTCTAGTCTATAGTCTAGTCTATAGTCTAGTCTATAGTCTAGTCTAGTCTATAGTCTAGTCTATAGTCTAGTCTATAGTCTAGTCTATAGTCTAGTCTAGTAGTCTATAGTCTAGTCTATAGTCTAGTCTAGTCTAGTCTAGTCTAGTCTATAGTCTAGTCTATAGTCTAGTCTATAGTCTAGTCTATAGTCTAGTCTATAGTCTAGTCTATAGTCTATAGTCTGTCTATAGTCTAGTCTATAGTCTAGTCTATAGTCTAGTCTATAGTCTAGTCTATAGTCTAGTCTATAGTCTAGTCTATAGTCTAGTCTATAGTCTAGTCTATAGTCTAGTCTATAGTCTAGTCTATAGTCTAGTCTATAGTCTAGTCTATAGTCTAGTCTATAGTCTAGTCTATAGTCTAGTCTATAGTCTAGTCTATAGTCTAGTCTATAGTCTAGTCTATAGTCTAGTCTATAGTCTAGTCTATAGTCTAGTCTATAGTCTAGTCTATAGTCTAGTCTATAGTCTAGTCTATAGTCTAGTCTATAGTCTAGTCTATAGTCTAGTCTATAGTCTAGTCTATAGTCTAGTCTATAGTCTAGTCTATAGTCTAGTCTATAGTCTAGTCTATAGTCTAGTCTATAGTCTAGTCTATAGTCTAGTCTATAGTCTAGTCTATAGTCTAGTCTATAGTCTAGTCTATAGTCTAGTCTATAGTCTAGTCTATAGTCTAGTCTATAGTCTAGTCTATAGTCTAGTCTATAGTCTAGTCTATAGTCTAGTCTATAGTCTAGTCTATAGTCTAGTCTATAGTCTAGTCTATAGTCTAGTCTATAGTCTAGTCTATAGTCTAGTCTATAGTCTAGTCTATAGTCTAGTCTATAGTCTAGTCTATAGTCTAGTCTATAGTCTAGTCTATAGTCTAGCCTATAGTCTAGTCTATAGTCTAGTCTATAGTCTAGTCTATAGTCTAGTCTATAGTCTAGTCTATAGTCTAGTCTATAGTCTAGTCTATAGTCTAGTCTATAGTCTAGTCTATAGTCTAGTCTATAGTCTAGCCTATAGTCTAGCCTATAGTCTAGTCTATAGTCTAGTCTATAGTCTAGTCTATAGTCTAGTCTATAGTCTAGTCTATAGTCTAGTCTATAGTCTAGTCTTAGTCTAGTCTATAGTCTAGTCTATAGTCTAGTCTATAGTCTAGTCTATGTCTAGTCTATAGTCTAGTCTATAGTCTAGTCTATAGTCTAGTCTATAGTCTAGTCTATAGTCTAGTCTATAGTCTAGTCTATAGTCTAGTCTATAGTCTAGTCTATAGTCTAGTCTATAGTCTAGTCTATAGTCTAGTCTATAGTCTAGTCTATAGTCTAGTCTATAGTCTAGTCTATAGTCTAGTCTATAGTCTAGTCTATAGTCTAGTCTATAGTCTAGTCTATAGTCTAGTCTATAGTCTAGTCTATAGTCTAGTCTATCTAGTCTATCGTCTAGTCTATCGTCTAGTCTATAGTCTGTCTATAGTCTAGTCTATCGTCTAGTCTATAGTCTAGTCTATAGTCTAGTCTATAGTCTAGTCTATAGTCTAGTCTATAGTCTAGTCTATAGTCTAGTCTATAGTCTAGTCTATAGTCTAGTCTATAGTCTAGTCTATAGTCTAGTCTATAGTCTAGTCTATAGTCTAGTCTATAGTCTAGTCTATAGTCTAGTCTATAGTCTAGTCTATAGTCTAGACTATAGTCTAGTCTATAGACTATGTTAGGGTAGCGAAGCACCCAGGGTATGCTAGTTTATGTTATAAACATAAAACAAAGCTTAGAAATTATATTTATAAATCAATGCTTTTGTAAAATGAAAGAAAAAAATACTTATGAATTATAAATTAAACATAATTTATACAATTCAATTGAATTACAAACAATATAATAGTCTCGTCTAGTCTATAGTCTAGTCTATAGTCTATTCTATAGTCTAGTCTATAGTCTAGTCTATAGTCTAGTCTATAGTCTAGTTTATAGTCTAGTCTATAGTCTAGTCTATAGTCTAGTCTATAGTCTAGTCTATAGTCTAGTCTATAGTCTAGTCTATAGTCTAGTCTATAGTCTAGTCTATAGTCTAGTCTAGTCTATAGTCTAGACTATAGTCTAGTCTATAGTCTAGTCTATAGTCTAGTCTATAGTCTAGTCTATAGTCTAGTCTATAGTCTAGTCTATAGTCTAGTCTATAGTCTAGTCTAGTCTAGTCTATAGTCTAGTCTATAGTCTAGTCTATAGTCTAGTCTATAGTCTAGTCTATAGTCTAGTCTATAGTCTAGTCTATAGTCTAGTCTATAGTCTAGTTCATAGTCTAGTCTATAGTCTAGTCTATAGTCTAGTCTAGTCTATATTCTAGTCTATAGTCTAGTCTATAGTCTAGTCTATAGTCTAGTCTATAGTCTAGTCTATAGTCTAGTCTATAGTCTAGTCTATAGTCTAGTCTATAGTCTAGTCTATAGTCTAGTCTATAGTCTAGTCTATAGTCTAGTCTATAGTCTAGTCTATAGTCTAGTCTATAGTCTAGTCTATAGTCTATGTTAGGGTAGCGAAGCACCCAGGGTATGCTAGTTTATGTTATAAACATAAAACAAAGCTTAGAAATTATATTTATAAATCAATGCTTTTGTAAAATGAAAAAAAAAAAATACTTTTGAATTATAAATTAAACATAATTTATACAATTTAATTGAATTACAAACAAAAATTTGAAAAATTTTTACAAAAGCTGCAACTGCCAAGTACCGGTGCTAATGGCTGCTAAAGTTAAGAAATAATTTAAAATGGAAAACTATTAAAGCAAAACTTGTTTTCAGAAAAAAATTGCATATAAAACAATCATAATTATCTAATAAAAAAATGTGGAAAAGAATTATTATTAAACATGAGTTTACAATTGTTTTGCAAAGTCTTTGCTAGAATTACCAGATTAACAACATAGTAAATAAGTTTTATACAACATGTTTAAAACCTATATGCTACCAAATTTCCCGGACAGACAAATCAAAATCAAAAGTTGGTTGTAGTAAACCATTAGACTTGCCTACCAAGATGATCTTAAGTCTCTTCAATCTTAAACTTCTACTAAATAATGAATTTTTTCATAAATTTCAAAAAAAAAAACTCATTAATTCATATTGTCGTCATTGTAAGTTCATTCAATATTAGTGACAACTTATTATTATTATTATCATTTTTTTAAAAGAAAATAAAATTATATAAACAAAATGAAAGTTTTCAAAGTTTTCGTTTTTCTTATACACACACACACACATTTTTCAATTGATATGATAGTGAGTGAATTGTGTATTAAACAAAAATAATAAACAATACCACTATATAGTAGTATTTATTTATTTATTTTCTTTTTTATAAAAATAAATGAAAATTTTTGTTTTATTTTATACAAAAGTTCATAAACGTTTTTATTTTCTATTATTAGTTTTGCTGGCATTATTGAACTTTTGTGGCATTGTCTATCGTTTGTTTTCTTCAATTTTTTTGTTGAAAAGTTGATTTTGAAATTTTGTAATTTAAATATTTATTTAACTTAATAAAAGTTGAAACTTATATAAAGGTATTTTAAAAAGGTATTAGAGGGGAAAACATTTTGATATTAACCAGCTGTGACAAGATAACATGGTTTTAATCTAAAGAAATTGTTAAAGGATTCTAGAAATTTTTTTAATTAAAAGCTCATCAGCACAGCTTTAATATGATGTCTATATACTTTGCTTATGCGAGTTATAACCAAAAATATTTAGCTTTGAAGAGCACACAAGAAGTAATTGATTTAAAATTAATTTTTTCATTTATTACATTTAGTAAATGATTACGATTACAAAGAATCTAAAATAATCCAAATTACTTTAAGTAATCTATAGACTAGTTCATTAACTACTCTATAGACTAGTCTATTGACTAGTGTAGGAATTAGTCTATTGACCAGTATAATATAAATGATTACAATTACAAAGAATCTAAAATAATCCAGATTACTTTAAGTAATCTATAGACTAGTCCAATAACTAGTCTATTGACTAGTGTATGGATTAGTCTATTGACTAATACAGTGTAAATGTTTACGATTACAAAGAATCTAAAATAATCCAGATTACTTTAAGTAATCTATGGACTTGTACATTAGCTAGTCTATTGACTAGTGTAGGCATTAGTCTATTGACTAGTATAGTGTAAATGATTACGATTACAAAGAATCTAAAATAATCCAGATTACTTTTAGTAATCTATGGACTAGTCCATTAACTAGTCTATATACTAGTCTTTTGACTAATGTAGGGATTATTCTATTGAATAGTATAGTGTAAATGATTTCGATTACAAAGAATCTAAAATAAACCAGATTACTTTTAGTAATTTATTAAATAGTCCATTAGCTAGTCTATAGACTAGCCTATTGACTAGTATAGGGATTAGTCTATTGACTAGTATAGTGTAAATGATTACGATTACAAAGAATCTAAAGTAATCCAGATTACTTTTAGTAATCTATGGACTAGTCCATTAACTAGTCTATATACTAGTATGTTTACAAGTACAGTGTAAATGATTATGATTACAAAGAATCTAAAATAATCCAGATTACTTTTAGTAGTCTAAAGAGTAGTCTATAGACTAGTCTATTGACTAGTATATGGATTAGTCTATTGTCTAGTATAGTGGCTAGTCTATAGACTAATCGATGGACAAGCGCATTGACTAGTCTGTGTAATAGTATATTGATCAGTCTATGAACTAGTATATTAATTAGTCTCTTGACTAGATTGTGGTCTAGTATATATATTAATCTATTGACTAGTCTATTGATGTGTGTATTGAGTAGTCTATTCCACTAGTCCATGGAAGAGTC
The DNA here is from genome assembly GCF_015586225.1 of Lucilia sericata. Lineage (NCBI taxonomy): Eukaryota > Metazoa > Arthropoda > Insecta > Diptera > Calliphoridae > Lucilia > Lucilia sericata. Next base: position 141,949 of record NW_023994803.1, read on the forward strand.
TATTGACCAGTCTATGAACTAGTTTATGGATATGTATATGTGCTGACCTCTTGGACTGGTCTATTGAGTACCCTGTAAAGTATTCTACGGATTAGTGTATTGACTAGTGTGTTGACTAATCTATTAATATCTATGGGTATGTCTATTGACTACTTTATGGACTAAATTATTGTTTGCTCTATAAATTACTTTACAATCTCTTTGTGCCGATCACCTTTTACTTTTAGTAATAATCAAAAGTAATCCAGTTACTGTTGACTCTAGTTTGAGAATTTTCTCTATATACAATACTAATCAAAAATTATCTTTGAAAAGTAGTCAGATTACATTCTAATTACTTTTGATTCTTTTCGAATAATATTCTTAGTTTTAAGAAATCTCAATTACTGCTATGGATTAGATTACAGTTTGATCTATAAATTACTTTAAGATCTCTTTGTGCCGATCACCATTTACTTTTAATAATAATCAAAAGTAATCCAGTTAAATTGTTTTTGGAATGTACACAGATTACATTATGATTACTCTGTAGTCTTTTTGATTAATATTCTTAAATTTAACAAATTTCCAATTACTTCTTATGTGATTCTTTCGATGCTTAATGAAAAATAGACCCATGGTTTACTAATCGTAATGGAAATTTAACTGTTATGTTTAAGCAGGGTTCTGCCCCGCCTACAATTGATAGGAGGGCTCTTGATTCAGTTTTTTTTTAACTTTCTTATTATTTCCATATATTCCACCAATTGCGACTCATGGTGTTAATACGCCAGACACATAAATTTAAATTATCATGTATACGGATTGATCTATGGACTCGTCTTTGAACTTGACTCTTAAATAGTTTGTGGACTAGTCCATTGACTACTTTTTAGTATAATCTATGGACTGCTCCATGGACTTGTCTATTGACTAGTTTGTGGACCATATTCTTTGGTCTAGTCTATGGAGTAGTATATGAACTTATCTAGTAGTTGATGGACCAATCTGTCTTACTAGTCTATGGACTAATCTGTGGACTAGTCCATGAACTAATCTGTGTAATAGTCAATAGACTAGACTATGAAATAGAAAATTGGCTGGTCTGTGGACTTCGTTATAGGTGATTAGTCTATGGACTAATTTGTGGAATAGTCATGGACTAGACTATGAAATAATCTATGGACTAGACTTTGAAATAGTAAATTGCCTAGTCTATGGACTAGTCTATTAACTAGCCTCTGGATAAGTTTATTCTCAATGTATTAGACTTTTGAACTCTATGAACTTGTCTCTGCTGTCGTCTCTTGATAATAGTATGGATAATTTTGGAGTTAATCAGTGCCGACAGATGTTCCCCAAATCTTATCCCTTGGAGTTCAAAAGTCAGTCATGTCATGTCAGTAACTTCGCCATGACTTTTCTTTTGATTTTCTTACTTTACATCTACGTGAGAAATTTCTATATAAGTTTGTCAATATATTTAAGTTTGTCTATAATTTTCCGATACTAAAATGTATATATGTATATATATGCTGGATTTTTATAGATAGCGGAGATGATTAAGCTATGTCCGTCTGTCTATTTATCTAGTGACTATCACTGTACAAGGCACAATGCGTATGATTAAGCTATGTCCATCTGTCTGTTAATCTAGTGACTATCACTGTACAAATCACAATGCGTTCAAATCTTAATTGAACAGTTCTTTATATTAAGTTTATTATATGTATTTTTAAATGGTTTTTTAACAAAATTTTTTAAATAAAGTTTTCGCTTGAGATACTCCATAGGAGGAAGGCTTTTCATTCAGTTTTTCTACGATTTATCAAAGACAAATTTTCATTTAAAGTATGTTCTATAAAGCTTTGAAAAATTGTTATAAATAAGACATTTTATGTTGAAACTATTAATTTTTTGTTAAAATTTCTTTTAGATTTCTTAACAAAAGCTAGAACATAAAAAGTTATTGATCTTGTTGCTTAAGTCTTTTGTTTGCTTAACAAAATGTAGCATGAGTAGGTCAAAGTAGACATAGTTTTAATACAAAGATTTTCATAAATAACTTGACTTTTTAGAAGGGGCTTTAGTTATTGATAAGATTAAGATCTATGCTTCACACTTTGTTCAATATTCAGACAAATAAACAAGTTTCCTCAATATTTGATGAAAGATTTAGTGTAAGAACAGTGAGGAATTTTGAATGTAAGAACACTTTGGCACAACTAGATGTTTATTCGTAGTGTTATTGCAATATTTTGTAGTATTTTAAGTCAATTTGAATTTGAAAGAAATTTTATTTCTGTTGTCAATAAAAACCATGTGGTTGTTGCTTTAAAATGTACTCATTCTTTAAGTTGTTCTTATATTAATAGAGTTTGGAGTGTTAGTTATTTTCATGGAAATTAAAAAATTTTTTCTTTAGTTTTCTAAAGCATTTGGAGTATTAAGAGTATTAAGTCGAAATTAACATTTTATTCACAATTTTTTAAGCAAAATACATTCATTTCATAGTTTTTAAATGAATTGATTTGTTAATTGCATTGTTTTAATTATGAAGTAGGTGTCTTAAGTCTTTTGTTTTGTTTCAAGCTTTATCTTTAACATTTAACATTTATCTTAATTTGGTTAATTATGTATTTTATAAACAATTATTTTATTAATATAAAACATTTTTTTATAGAAATTTGAAATTTTGTTTGACAAGTAGCTGTCTTAAGTCTTTTGTTTTAGTTTATTAATCTGCACTGCACTTGTTGTTAAAGCGAACTTGTTGAAGTATAAAAGGTTTTATTTGAAAGTTTGTGAGATTATTTTGTTTAAATTACAATATCCATTAAATCCGGCAGCTTTCTTAAGTCTTTTGTTTTACTTTAAACATTAGTTAAATTTACTTAAATTAAAGAGTCCTTTTTATAGTTTTTTTTTGAGTTTTTTGTGTTTTAACACACACTTATTGGTGTTAGTTATGTTTTAGTCCTTTTTTGTAGATTTTAGGTTTTTATTTATTTAAGAACAAATGTAAAACAGGATATTTTTTCTAGTTATTTAGATTTTTTATTTGCAATATTTTCTTAAAAGGACCTTTTTTAAAAACACTTTTTTTAGATAATCCTTTAGTATTGGGTTGTTCTTTTACCTTTTAAACGTTGCGGCTGTTGTCCTGCTACACGCACTGCTGCTGTTAATTGTAAATCCACAAATAATAAAAAGGACACTGCTAGCAGTAGATTTATTTTCCACTTTACCGACATTGTGTGTGTTTTTTTTTCAACAATCCTTAGGAATTTTTTTTAGATTTTATAAACAAAAAACACTTTTGAAATTTTTTTTTAGAAATATTTTTGGAAAATAACTTTTTCACTTTTTCCAATTAAACACTTTTTTTGTAGCTTTTCTGGTTTTACAAATATTTCGCAAAGCCAACAGTAAAACAGTTGCAGTTTAATTATGAAACTGCTTGATTTTCAACAGTGGTGCTGTGACTATAGTTGTGTTTTATTATTACTATTATTAATAATAAAAAAAATGATTAAGAAAATTTATGCAGTTAACCATTCAAGTTGAAAAATTTTAATTACAAAATTTGTTTTTTTTTTCAATTTAAAGCTTTTTTTTCTTGAACAAATAAATTTCAACAATAATAACAACAAGAAAACAAAATTTGTTTTAATAATCCAATAATGTGTAGAAGAAAACGCCAGACCACGGTTTTTCAGCTTATCCAGAGAACGAAATTCGCGCCCCGCGTTTAAGCACCAAACTGAATTCCAAACGTTAAACGAACGGATATATAAAACCTTCTGAATGAACCTCCAAATAACGAACTGAAGCAAACCAACAAAATATGTAAAAAATATTAGAGCTCTAGCAGTCTAATAATGACCAACTGCAGTCGGTGAGTGAGGCTGACGCAACAGCACAGTTAGCAGCAGCAGCAAGCGTAACAGCAACAGAGGCAGCAGTAAGAAAAACCAGAGTAACAGTAACGGATACATTAATGCCTTTGGTTTTTATTTCGTTTTTTATACTTGTACAAAAACAACAACAACAAAAACTCACAAAACTCTAAAGTCTTGTCGTAGTCAAGTCAATAAAGAAAATGAATCACAACAAAAAAAGAAACAAAACGCTTTTGTAGAGCCCCAGAGAAAAAGTTGTTATTAAAACAGGCTAAGCGGTATTGTCTGTGTGTTTATTGTTATTGTAGCTAATGCTGTGTTTTTATTTATATTTTATTTAATATAAGAAAAAAACAACAACTACAAATAAATATAATATCAAATCCCTGTTTAAGTCATTTAATGCTGTTGCTGCTGCCGCTCTGCTGGCTTCTAGCTAATGAAATTAACAACAGCAAAACCAATCCATAACCATAACCATGCCATTCCATTCCTCTGCAAGCCACCACTCACTCATTCATATTTTTCAGCATTTGCCAGCTTTTGTTGCAATCTTATTATTACGCTCGTTTTACGCCAATGAAAACAAAAGCTTTTATTTTCGTCTTCTGTTGTTATTGTTATTAGTTGTATTTCTTTTCTTTTAAATGCTTTCGCATGCCACATACAAACTCTGCTGCTGCTGCTGTAGCAACTAGCTTAAACATTGGTTAAAGACAACATACAAAAGCAGCAAAGCTTGATTCAAATACTCACAGTTATGGTTGGAAAATGAACGTTAAGACAAGAAAATTCATTTTTGGAAAATTGAGATCTTAATAAAAACATTTTTCTCTTAACAGCTCTCTTGTCTTAAAATATAAGTCTTTTGCTAAAACTAACATTTTAATATTAAAAAGTTTAAATGAAAAAACTAACAATAGATTTTATAAAATCTATTTGTTTAAATTAAACAAAACTCACAAAAGCTAATAATAAATTTATTACAATTATTTTAACACATATGAATACATATTTACAATCAAATAACCCTAGTAAAAGATTTGCCAAACAAAAGACTTAAACAGCAAACACGCTTTGATTTGTATAAGCAGTCCGTTAAGTCAATTCAATTCATTCACTTAAAAGAAAGTGATAAATATGCCTAATCTATTATTAAAACCCCTCTTTTTATTTTTTTATATATATTTTATTCTGACATTTGAATATTAATGGGGTCAATTTTAGTAGCTCAACATAAAAGCTTAATATGTATTGTTATAAATTTTGCAAATATATGTTTAAGTTTGATTAATTAAAACAATAAATATTAATATTAAGATGCTGTTAAAATCTATACAAGTTCATTCATAATAATTTTATGTAGTAAGTTGGGTTTTTTGTTAAATACAAAAGTTAAAAGAATTAACATTTTCAAAATGAATGTGCTTTCTTAATGTTTCGATGGATGATTTTTTAAAAGGTGTTTATGAGGTTTGAAAGCCAAAAAAAGTTAAATATGTTTGAAAGCAAATTGAAGTTTTATCTAAATACTTAAATATGTAAAACGTATGAAAGATGTTCAAACAGATAATAGTTTAAACCCCAAAAATAAGAAAAGGAAATTTAAATGAAACATTCTAAAATACTTTCTATCTTTAACTAACTAACTAACTAACTAACTAACTAACTAACTAACTAACTAACTAACTAACTAAATAACTAACTAACTAACTAACTAACTAACTAACTAACTAACTAACTAACTAACTAACTAACTAACTAACTAACTAACTAACTAACTAACTAACTAACTAACTAACTACTAACTAACTAACTACTAACTAACTAACTAACTAACTACTACTAACTAACTAACTAACTAACTAACTAACTAACTAACTAACTAACTAACTAACTAACTACTAACTAACTACTAACTAACTAACTAACTAACTAACTAACTAACTAACTAACTAACTAACTAACTAACTAACTAACTACTAACTAACTAACTAACTAACTAACTAACTACTAACTAACTAACTACTAACTAACTAACTAACTAACTAACTAACTAACTAACTAACTAACTAACTAACTAACTAACTAACTAACTAACTAACTACTAACTAACTAACTAACTAACTAACTAACTAACTACTAACTAACTAACTAACTAACTAACTAACTAACTAACTAACTAACTAACTAACTAACTAACTAACTAACTAACTAACTAACTAACTAACTAACTAACTAACTAACTAACTAACTAACTAACTAACTAACTAACTAACTAACTAACTAACTAACTAACTACTAACTAACTAACTAACTAACTAACTAACTAACTAACTAACTACTAACTAACTAACTAACTAACTAACTAACTAACTAACTAACTAACTAACTAACTAACTAACTAACTAACTAACTAACTAACTAACTAACTAACTAACTAACTAACTAACTAACTAACTAACTAACTAACTAACTAACTAACTAACTAACTAACTAACTAACTAACTAACTAACTAACTAACTAACTAACTAACTAACTAACTAACTAACTAACTAACTAACTAACTAACTAACTAACTAACTACTAACTAACTAACTAACTAACTAACTAACTAACTAACTAACTAACTAACTAACTAACTAACTAACTAACTAACTAACTAACTACTAACTAACTAACTAACTAACTAACTAACTAACTAACTAACTAACTAACTAACTAACTACTAACTAACTAACTAACTAACTAACTAACTAACTAACTAACTAACTAACTACTAACTAACTAACTAACTAACTAACTAACTAACTAACTAACTAACTAACTAACTAACTAACTAACTAACTAACTAACTAACTAACTAACTAACTAACTAACTAACTAACTAACTAACTAACTAACTAACTAACTAACTAACTAACTAACTAACTAACTAACTAACTAACTAACTAACTAACTAACTAACTAACTAACTAACTACTAACTAACTAACTAACTAACTAACTAACTAACTAACTAACTAAACTAACTAACTAACTAACTAACTAACTAACTAACTAACTAACTAACTAACTAACTAACTAACTAACTAACTAACTACTACTAACTAACTAACTACTAACTAACTACTAACTAACTAACTAACTAACTAACTAACTAACTAACTAACTAACTACTAACTAACTAACTAATTAACTAACTTACTAACTAACTAACTACTCAGGGGAGTTTTCCAGTTTTTCCTACCGAGCGCGTCCCCTGGTGGCGGATAGGGGAGGTGATGAACCATATATCCAGCCAGCTTTAGAGTCAATTAAGCTAAGGTTATGGTGCAGGGCCCAAATAACCTAGTACCAGCGGCAAATGATGGCCGACTCGCGAGTCACATGTCGTCGTCATCCTGCAATCGTGAAAAAAAATACTACTACGGAGGTGGGTACATTGGCCTCCGTGGCAGACAATGCGTCAAGTGTACAGCATGTCATTGGCAAAAACATAGGGACGAAAGAGAAGGATGTACTCGGAGAGAGCTCTAAGCTACCTCAGCCTGAATCCTCAGATGATAATAACAATACCATTATGGCAAATCCCAAAAAGGATGAAGTAGAGCAAATGGTGAAACAGGTGAGTGATAGCATAAGTAAACTACCTATTACTAAGAAAAGACTATGTGGAGGAGGAACTTGAAAAAGATGCTACAGGAAATCATAGTTAGTCAATCCAACGACACTCTAAAGGAAAAATCGGACTCTCTCACAAGATCTGAGGCAAAAAAGAATAAGGTCTCCAGAGGAATTGGCAACTAAGAATAAACCTAAGTAGAAAAAGAGCTCCCTGTCTTCTAGTATACAGTCGAAGCCAAGCCATATTTCACTCAAAGGAACCTGAAGTCAGAATCCAGCGTGGAAGCGTGACAACGCCAAGACGACCATGTCGGCGAAATCAACCTCGAAGGCATCTCAAAAGAAGCCCCGAAAAGCGAGGAAGGTGAGGCTAGACAGTGGAAAAGGAAAAGAGCCGCCATCTTACGCCAAAGTTGACAGAAGAATACACCGGGACGATCTCTGCTATGCAGTTTACGATGCCGGTAATCCGACAGGCAAAATTCCAATGGATCAACAGAGTAAAATAGAAGACCTGGTCAACAATAAGTTAGTGAACCACGCAATCCCTTCAAAGGGCAAACAACCAATGGCTGCGAGTTCAGCATGGACGTGATTTTAATGAGATTGGCATCTCACCAATGTGATAGCACCATAAAGAACTTAGTGGAAAGTATCCCTTCTCCCTGGGACTAACTAACATGGTGATCATAAATTCCCCAATTCATTCGAGCTAAATAAAAGTTGGCGATACAGGGCTTTGGACTTGAGGTCTTAATTAAGTGGCTAAAAATCCTCTGATAGCCGGAGTTCCTCAGGGAAGTGTTCTTGGACCAACCCTTTAGTTAATATTTACCACCGACATGTCTGCTCAGGGTACCAATTTCTACATTTGCTGATGATATCGCAATCATCCCGTAAACCCACACATAGCTTCTATGCAATTGGACAACTGCCGTAGACGTGTGGAAATGTGGCTGAAAAAGTGAAGAATACAAGTAATTGAAGAGTAAACATGTACTGAGGAGAGAAAATTGACCATCTGTCACACACCTATGAGATTATGTCACATACCTTTGAATTCATTTATATCAAAGGCTTACTTGGCGACGATCTATTGAAACCAGGAGACCTTGTATGAAGTTAATAGTTTCTAGTATGTCCTGCTATTAAGTCTTGCAATTAAATTCATTCTGTTTAGAACTGTATTAAAACTTATTTGGACTTACGATATCCAATACAGTGGGTATAGCCGGCAATACCAGTATCGATATTATACAGAGAGTAAAAAATAGAAAATTCTTAGGATCATAACGGGAACACCATGGTACATAAGAAATGAGATCTGAATGGGTAAGTAGAAGTTCCAATGGTGAGAGAAGAAATGCTGAAGGTCCATAAAAAATAAACTGCAAGATCATCCAAACCCACTACTACAAGACTACTCACCCAAAAACATCGTGGAACAAGGCTTCGTAAAGTCGAACTACCACCCATCTAGGATGAAAATATATTCTCATTAGGGAGTTAACAAGTCTAGTTCTAAAATTTTATGACTTATTGTTAGGCCATATATACAGTGCAGATTTAATAAAATAAATACAACATACAAAAATACTATTTACGCTAAGCGAGTTATTGGAGATCAAAGGTTATAAAAATCAGTTTTTAGATAATTTTCTTTCAGACTAAAAGTGGAAATAGTGACCAAATTATGGTAAATGACAAGAAAGAATTTCCAAAAATTTTTTATCAATTTATTTAGAATAAAGAGTTTTAATATGTTTTCCCACTATACTACTCTTAATCTTATTAGCTCTCTATAATATTGATGAATTTTCTTAAGCAAGTTCATTTCTTAAGTCTTTCGTTTTAAAAACACTCCTAAACATAAAATCTTTCTATAAAACTCTTTAAAATAATGCAGTTTTTCTCTGTAAACTCTAGTAAGAAAAACTCTGTGCTAGTTTTCCAGTTATTGTACTCTCCACTAAAACAACTAAATACGAATAGTACCGTTTAATAAATGAATATTAAAGTTTGTTGAAAAGACAAAAGCTTTTTTTTTTAATAGAGAGTGAGAGAAGTTTTCTTTGAAATCACGTATACGTGATTTGTTTCGGATCGTTTTTTTTTATCATACAACTAAGACAGCTTGTAAAGAATTAAATTTTAGATAAAGCTTTTTATTATAGATTTCTAGCTGCTGTTGTTGTTGTTGTTGCCGTAGTTTATAAAGAAAACTTTAACAGTTATTTTTTTTTACTATGATGATATTTTGCTGCTCATTGGATTTAAAATTATAAATTGTAAATAAATACAAAAGCCGACAAGTCAATGGCTGTTTTATCGTCTATTTTATTTCGTTTTTTTTTATCTCTTCGTATTGTAAATGTGTAAGCAAACAAGTATGTAATAGAAATTGTAAAATATAGTTTGTTTAAAAATAATAATAACAATAATAATGAGTGATTTTTTAGGTTTTTTGTTTTATAGTCTATAGCAGAGATGGGAAATCTTTAAGATTTCAGATGGAAAATAGTTTGTTATTTAATTAAGTTTAAATTAAATTAAAAACTAAAAGCTTTAAATGGTTCCTTAAGCCACATAGATGTGCAGTTGCGAGCTTTTTGTGGAAACATTTTTGTTGCAGAACCGTTTTGATCTAAGCTTTAAGCTCTTCTTTACAAAAAAAAAACTCAAATTCCTCTACTTTCCTCTGTAAAGAAAGCTTTTAAAGAAAGCTTTGTCTAAAAAGCTATAAAAGCTTTCAGTTGTTCATAAAACTTGAAAGCTAACAATAATATGTTTTCTCTTTAAACCCACTTCAAACTTTCCATCCCCGCATCCTCTTCATTATCTGGCCAACTTAAACACACTTTAAAATGATGACGTTATAAAGATGATAATGATGTTACTCTTATAAATATAATTATGTATTACATTTGATGATTTTCATTCAGTTTTTCCAGTTTATTGAAGAATTATAAACGTGAAAAACAAAAGATCAACAGTTAACTTTGTTAGACTTAAACATTATTATTTTCGAATAAAAAAAAAACAGCTCTAGACTTAATAGACGACAAACTTGTATCATGTGGGTTTTTTTTAGTACTTTAAATTAAAGCTGTTGGCAACACATGACGTGTATCAGAAAAAAAAATATATAAAACAATTTTTGTGTGCATGTTGATGTGATCTTTATGGAGTTGAATGATACGAGTGATTTGTATGATTTTCTGGGTTGTTGTAGTTTAAAATGTGTTCTAAGTCATTTAAAGATTTAAGATACTACCTATAAGATGTCATCATAAAGACTGGTTTGTTTTTATTGATATATAAAGAAAAATATTTTTATAGCTAGAAGTAAGCATAAAGAATTTATTATAAAGATTAGAATATATTTTTGAAAAAATTTCTTTAGGGTTTGACAATGACTTGGAATCATGCTACAAAATAAACATGATAATATTAGTTATTTAGTTTTTTTTTTTAAGAAAAATATTCATATCATTTATTTGTTAAAACCTTTTTCCATTAAATGGTAGAATTGTAGAGAATATAATATAGAATTGTGCTCCAATTGTCATAAAATTTGAGGTGTAAATGCCGGGAGCTGTACTGTAGAGTCGAACAATTTTACACCTCTGATAATTTGCTAAATTTCTAATAAGTTTCAAAGGTTAATAATTTCTTAAACATCTTGGTTCTTTAAAGGACAGAATTTTAAAGTTTCATAACCACAATCAGAAAAAAATTTGGAGTCTTTACTGATCCTGGAAATCGACGATTTAATGCTGTACGTTTGTATATTGTGGGCGATATCTGTCTACGACTGCAAGCTTTTATACACAAGTGCCCCGAAGGAATACAGTTTAAGCACATGTACATAAATATGACGCTTATGCGAAACCAACTAGTTATAGCGATCAACAGACCTTATTTGTCGCTAGCCCCCACATAATGTCCCCCCTTTTTGAACTACTTTGCTTTAAAAATGACTGTAGATCAACAAAATCCGATATAAACAAATTTTAGTTAGTTAGTTAGTTAGTTAGTTAGATAGTTAGTAGTTAGTTAGTTAGTTAGTTAGTTAGTTAGTAGTTAGTTAGTTAGTAGTTAGTTAGTTAGTTAGTTAGTTAGTTAGTTAGTTAGTAGTTAGTTAGTAGTTAGTTAGTTAGTTAGTTAGTTAGTTAGTTAGTTAGTTAGTTAGTTAGTTAGTTAGTTAGTTAGTTAGTTAGTAGTTAGTTAGTTAGTTAGTTAGTTAGTTAGTTAGTTAGTTAGTTAGTTAGTTAGTTAGTCGTAGTTAGTTAGTTAGTTAGTAGTTAGTTAGTTAGTTAGTTAGTTAGTTAGTTAGTTCGTTAGTTAGTTAGTTACGTTAGTTAGTAGTAGTTAGTTAGTTAGTTAGTAGTTAGTTAGTTAGTTAGTTAGGTTAGTTGTTCGTTAGTTAGCGTTTAGTTCGTTCGTTCGTTTCGTTCGTTCGTTTAGTTTCGTTCGTTCGTTCGTTCGTTTCGTTTCGTTCGTTCGTTCTTGTTCGTTCGTTCGTTCGTTCGTTTTTTCGTTCGTTCGTTCGTTCGTTCGTTCGTTCGTTCGTTCGTTCGTTCGTTCGTTCGTTCGTTCGTTCGTTTTTCGTTCGTTCGTTCGCGTTCGTTAGTTCGTTCGTTCGTTCGTTCGTTCGTTCGTTCGTTCGTTCGTTCGTTCGTTCGTTCGTTCGTTCGTTCGTTCGTTTTTTTCGTTCGTTCTTTCGTTCGTTCGTTCGTTCGTTCGTTCGTTCGTTCGTTCGTTCGTTCGTTCGTTCGTTCGTTCGTTCGTTCGTTCGTTCGTTCGTTCTTCGTTCGTTCGTTCGTTCGTTCGTTCGGTCGTTTCGTTCGTTCGTTCGTTCGTTTCGTTCGTTCGTTCGTTCTTCGTTTCGTTCGTTCGTTCGTTCGTTCGTTTCGTTCTTCGTTCGTTCGTTCGTTCGTTCGTTCGTTCGTTCGTTCGTTCTTTTGTTCGTTTCGTTGTTGTTCGTTCGTTCGTTCGTTCGTTCGTTCGTTCGTTCGTTCGTTTCTTTTTCGTTCGTTCGTTCGTTCGTTCGTTCGTTCGTTCGTTCGTTCGTTCGTTCGTTCGTTCGTTCGTTCTTTCGTTCGTTCGTTCGTTCGTCGTTAGTTCGTTCGTTCGTTTCTTCGTTCGTTCGTTAGTTCGTTTCGTTCGTTCTTCGTCGTTCGTTCGTTCTTCGTTTCGTTCGTTCGTTTCGTCGTTCGTTTCGTTCGTTCGTTCGTTCGTTCGTTCGTTTCGGTTCGTTCGTTCGTTCGTTCGTTCGTTCGTTTTCTGTTCGTTCGTTCGTTCGTTAGTTCTTCGTTCGTTCGTTCTTGTTCGTTCGATTCGTTCGTTCGTTCGTTTCGTTTTCGTTTCGCTCGACTCGCTCGTCTCTTTCTTTCTTCTTTGTCGCCGTTCGTTACTTCCTTCATCTTCTCTTTCATTCCTTCATCCGTTCGTTAACCTTGAAATCAAAGCCTACAGAACATTACCTACTAATCTATTAACTTATAAACTACTTGTTCTTAATTACTACATTTAGCTATTTCTTCTTCTCTATTCTTCGTCATGTTCTACAGTATTCTACATCATTTCTCATGAAATTGAAAGTTATTTTAGCGGTTCTTCTACATAAGTCGTTCGGATTTAAACTTAAACTTGGTTTTTCCTACATTATGATTTGTTTCGTCTTGTCTTATTTTCTCGTTTTCTCTCGTCTTCTTTTCTAAAGTGCCAATCAGTTTTGTTTTAATCTGTTCAAGTCACGTTCTTGACAGACGTCAACATGTGTTCTAGGTCAAGTTGCTGTTTGAGCTGCGGCTCAATAAGTTGTTCTGCATTAAAAAGGCTGATGATGATGATGATGATTTCGATTGATGTTGTATCTTAAATGTTATGTACAATAATTTAAAGTTTATTGTTAACCGAGTAAATATAAAAAACATAAAAATTAAAACAAACGGTTTAATTTATTATTTTGCCTATTTAACTTGATTTTGATACGTGTCAGTTGTTTTTAGTTCTATTATTATGATTTGTTTATTAATGTATGTCATTCTTAATTAATTTGACTTAGAAAGCTTTAAGTAAATAGATTCGGTTAAAATAACGATTATTCGAACACGTATTCCTGCTCATACACAGGGAGCTAGCAGATAGGCTCCCTAAAAATGCAGACAGGTGTTACATTAGAGTCTAATTTTTAGCATATTCGGGTCAGTGTTCCAAAGCCGTTTTGGTTAAGCATAAATTGCATATTTATCTAATTACTATGTATACTAAACTTTATTTTGATGTTACAAATGGCCAATTTAATTAAATATTATAAACTTAATACTGTCCATAATATACTTACATTCATATTTATGTCTGTCTGTTTGTCTCCTTATCGACATCTAGAAATCGATAAATTATTTACACTGTCAATAATCTTAAACAAAGACAATCAATAGACAACCCGTAAGTCACTAATAATTCGCACAATGTGAAAATATGTGTCTTGCTCACGCATTCACCGCCAATAACAGAAAATAAAACAACGAATGAAAAAAGAACGTGTATTGCAAATAGAAAAATATTGAATTTTGAAAAATAGAAAAACAACATTACAATAATAAAAATAATAAAATTGGCTTGCATGTTGCAACTTTCTTGTTGTCGGTTGATGTCTTTCTTCATAAGCTGCCATGATAATAACCCAGCAAACAAAATGTTTAATTTTTGAAAAATAAAATTTGGAAACCAGCAAAACTTTATAAGATTTTAACAAACATTTACATCTGAGAATATTTTTATTACAAATCATTCTCAATTAGAGTTTACACCGAGTGGTATGTTGGGTAACAGGAGCTAAATATAAGTTGCTGTGCTGTGTGTGTATAATAATGCCTCTACACGTTAGCAAACACAGCTCACACGCACTTACGTTGTAATAAATAAGTATGTATGTATATTGATGTAAAACATACGAGGAAAGCAAGGAAAGTCGTCAATAATACATGACGCAGTCTTCGTAGAAGACAGACTAAAATCTTGTCTACAGACTAGTCTTTATTGTAGTCTATAGTATTTAGTATTTTCTATAGTCTATCGTCTGGCCAATAGTCTAGTCTATAGTCTAGTCTATAGTCTAGTCTATAGTCTAGTCTATAGTCTAGTCTATAGTCTAGTCTATAGTCTAGTCTATAGTCTAGTCTATAGTCTAGTCTATAGTCTAGTCTATAGTCTAGTCTATAGTCTAGTCTATAGTCTAGTCTATAGTCTAGTCTATAGTCTAGTCTATAGTCTAGTCTATAGTCTAGTCTATAGTCTAGTCTATAGTCTAGTCTATAGTCTAGTCTATAGTCTAGTCTATAGTCTAGTCTATAGTCTAGTCTATAGTCTAGTCTATAGTCTAGTCTATAGTCTAGTCTATAGTCTAGTCTATAGTCTAGTCTATAGTCTAGTCTATAGTCTAGTCTATAGTCTAGTCTATAGTCTAGTCTATAGTCTAGTCTATAGTCTAGTCTATAGTCTAGTCTATAGTCTAGTCTATAGTCTAGTCTATAGTCTAGTCTATAGTCTAGTCTATAGTCTAGTCTATAGTCTAGTCTATAGTCTAGTCTATAGTCTAGTCTATAGTCTAGTCTATAGTCTAGTCTATAGTCTAGTCTATAGTCTAGTCTATAGTCTAGTCTATAGTCTAGTCTATAGTCTAGTCTATAGTCTAGTCTATAGTCTAGTCTATAGTCTAGTCATAGTCTAGTCTATAGTCTAGTCTATAGTCTAGTCTATAGTCTAGTCTATAGTCTAGTCTATAGTCTAGTCTATAGTCTAGTCTATAGTCTAGTCTATAGTCTAGTCTATAGTCTAGTCTATAGTCTAGTCTATAGTCTAGTCTATAGTCTAGTCTATAGTCTAGTCTATAGTCTAGTCTATAGTCTAGTCTATGGTCTAGTCTATTATCTAGTCTATAGTCTAGTCTATGGTTTAGTCTATAGTCTAGTTTATGGTCTAGTCTATAGTTTAGTCTATAGTCTAGTCTAGTATATAGTCTAGTCTAGCCTACATTCTTGTCCATATTTTACTCTATATTCTTTTCTATATTCCAGTCTATAGTGCACTCTATAGAGCAGTCTATAGTCTAGTCTATTTTCCAGTTTATATTCTAGTCTATAGGCTAGACTATAGTATATGGTCTAGTCTTTAATATAAAAAGCGAATAAATTGTAGATTTAATTTTAATTTGCCCCTCGTATTCGCTATCAAATAATTCAAGCCAATACATTCGTATTTTTATATTTTCTATTTTATGAAAAAAACTCAGTTTGTTTTTTTACATTTTTTGTTACATATTTTGTAGCAAGTTTAACAATAATTGCAAATTGCCATATAAAAATAAAAAAAAAATAAACTTTAATATAAAATTAAAAAAATATAAAATAAAAAACTATGAGATATTTTCTAAATACAGTGGACGTCCAATAGTACGTATACTCTTTATTACGAATATCCAATAATACGAATGGCAAAATTGTTGCATTGTCTACTCTATAGTACGAATAAAGTCTCAATTTTTCTGTTCGATAGTACGAATAATGCATTTTTTATGGGAATTTTGGTTTTATTTACGTATGAATGAAGTTTTTATTATGTTTTTATTTTATTATTTCGGTATCATTCACCTTAAGCTCAGTAATTTTGAAGTTTTTTTGTATTTATTACAAGTGTTTTGTATTTTTAAAAATCCTATACACACAATTTACTGCATATATATTTACAAATCAACAATTATTTAGTGTTATTAATTTATTTTATTGGAATTTTGATGACCCAAGAGAAGAAATTAAATTGGATGATAACGCCAATGAGGAAAGTATTTTATTAGTTCCCGACAATAACTCTGCTGAGAACAATATTGAAGCCTCAAAAGCGCTGTTATTGAAAAAGCCGTAAGAATCATTTTACAATGTAATAAACATCGATGTTAAATGATGGATTTTTTAATAAGTAAAATGATATTTATATACATATGTATGTATGAACTGTTAATTTTGAAAGTAGTGTGACTCCACATTCCAAGCAATGGGTTTAAGGATAACTATTCTAATTTTTAAGAGAAAATTATAAATTAGAGAATTTTGGTATATTCCATTCAAGTTTCTAATAAAAGTTTTATGCAATCTGAACATTTTAATACATTTTAGAACACATATGTAAATTGCAAATTGTCTTTGGCACACATCTTTTTAAAAACATTAAAATTTAAAACCTTCTACATATATCTCATTTCAACCATTGGACTCACAATACTTTCAAAATTAACAATTCATATACGTAAATATGTCCCTTTTATGCCTGTTTATGTACAAGAAATTTATTTAAAATAATAAACATTTATTATATTTTGTTCCGTTACGTAATTTTTCATGAAAAATAAAACAAAAATAAATAAAATCCAATATTTTATGTGTATTATTTGAATTTAAACATACAAAATGTGTTGTTCAATAATACGAATTTTTCGGTATTACGAAAGGGCCTGACACTATATAATTCGTACTAGTGGACGTCCACTGTAATATTGGTGTTAATTGTCTTAACTAATGCTCATGTGTAGTTTTGTACAAATAAATCGTAAACTGCTAAAGTAATAAGCAAATATTTTGTTTATTATGTCACCACTTTAGGTATTAATGACGCATTGTACAGCGGAAAGGAGATAGTAGGGTACAAAAGAATTACACAATATGAGTAAACACAAAATTTTCATTTTGCTTAAAATTTAGACTTTAAAACAAATCTAAATTTTTGTATGTAAACTTTCTTATAAATATTTAGAATGACGTCACGATTTGCAACCTAATATGTAAAAGTTATGTTTATCGTTTTTTCCCAGGTGCTAAATTAAGTTACAAACATACACATGTATGTGCATATGTATGTATTTAATGTAAAATAACTTTACCCAATATAATTACACTTTCAGTACTACACATTTATTTATTAAAAACAAGTCAATCGTTTGCCTTGTTTCTACAAACATACATACATGTGTTTATAATAAAACATTAACTCTATCGGCAGACATAAAGCCTTGGAAATTATAAGAAAAGTGAAATTTTACAATATGACCTTATGTATTTACCTCTGTAAATAAATTATGACATTGTATAGAACAGACACTCGTCACTTAAAAATAGACTAGACTTGACTACACAGAATATAGACTAGCCTATAAAATAGACTATAGGTCTAGACTATAGACTAGACTATAGACTAGACTATAGACTAGACTATAGACTAGACTATAGACTAGACTATAGAACTAGACGATAGACTAGACTATAGACTAGAACTATAGACTAGACTATAGACTAGACTATAGACTAGACTATAGAACTAGACTAGAGACTAGACTATAGACTAGGACTATAGACTAGACTATAGACTATGACTATAGACCTAGACTATAGACTAGACTATAGGACTAGACTAGACTATAGACTAGACTATAGACTAGACTATAGACTAGACTATAGACTAGACTATAGACTAGACTATAGACTAGACTATAGACTAGACTATAGACTAGACTATAGACTACTATAGACTAGACTATAGACTAGACTATAGACTAGACTATAGACTAGACTATAGACTAGACTATAGACTAGACTATAGACTAGACTATAGACTAGACTATAGACTAGACTATAGACTAGACTATAGACTAGACTATAGACTAGACTATAGACTAGACTATAGACTAGACTATAGACTAGACTATAGACTAGACTATAGACTAGACTATAGACTAGACTATAGACTAGACTATACTAGACTATAGACTAGACTATAGACTAGACTATAGACTAGACTATAGACTAGACTATAGACTAGACTATAGACTAGACTATAGACTAGACTATAGACTAGACTATAGACTAGACTATAGACTAGACTATAGACTAGACTATAGACTAGACTATAGACTAGACTATAGACTAGACTATAGACTAGACTATAGACTAGACTATAGACTAGACTATAGACTAGACTATAGACTAGACTATAGACTAGACTATAGACTAGACTATAGACTAGACTATAGACTAGACTATAGACTAGACTATAGACTAGACTATAGACTAGACTATAGACTAGACTATAGACTAGACTATAGACTAGACTATAGACTAGACTATAGACTAGACTATAGACTAGACTATAGACTAGACTATAGACTAGACTATAGACTAGACTATAGACTAGACTATAGACTAGACTATAGACTAGACTATAGACTAGACTATAGACTAGACTATAGACTAGACTATAGACTAGACTATAACTAGAGATAGACTAGACTATAGACTAGACTATAGACTAGACTATAGACTAGACTATAGACTAGACTATAGACTAGACTATAGACTAGACTATAGACTAGACTATAGACTAGACTATAGACTAGACTATAGACTAGACTATAGACTAGACTATAGACTAGACTATAGACTAGACTATAGACTAGACTATAGACTAGACTATAGACTATAGACTAGACTATAGACTAGACTAGACTAGACTATAGACTAGACTATAGACTAGACTATAGACTAGACTATAGACTAGACTATAGACTAGACTATAGATAGACTATAGACTAGACTATAGACTAGACTATAGACTGACTATAGACTAGACTATAGACTAGACTATAGACTAGACTATAGACCTAGACTATAGACTAGACTATAGACTAGACTATATAGACTAGACTATAGACTAGACTATAGACTAGACTATAGACTAGACTATAGACTAGACTATAGACTAGACTCTAGACTAGACTATAGACTAGACTATAGACTAGACTATAGACTAGACTATAGACTAGACATATAGACTAGACTATAGACTAGACTATAGACTAGACTATAGACTAGACTATAGACTAGACATAGACTAGACTAATAGACTAGACTAATAGACTAGACTATAGACTAGAATATAGACTAGAACTATAGACTAGACTATAGACTAGACTATAGACTAGATATAGACTAGACGATAGACTAGACTATAGGACTAGACTATAGATAGACTAGACTATAGACTAGACTATAGACTAGACTATAGACTAGACTATAGACTAGACTATAGACTAGACTATAGACTAGACTATAGACTAGACTATAGACTAGACTATAGACTAGACTATAGACTAGACTATAGACTAGACTATAGACTAGACTATAGACTAGACTATAGACTAGACTATAGACTAGACTATAGACTAGACTATAGACTAGACTATAGACTAGACTATAGACTAGACTATAGACTAGACTATAGACTAGACTATAGACTAGACTATAGACTAGACTATAGACTAGACTATAGACTAGACTATAGACTAGACTATAGACTAGACTATAGACTAGACTATAGACTAGACTATAGACTAGACTATAGACTAGACTATAGACTAGACTATAGACTAGACTATAGACTAGACTAGACTAGACTATAGACTAGACTATAGACTAGACTATAGACTAGACTATAGACTAGACTATAGACTAGACTATAGACTAGACTATAGACTAGACTATAGACTAGACTATAGACTAGACTATAGACTAGACTATAGACTAGACTATAGACTAGACTATAGACTAGACTATAGACTACTAGACTATAGACTAGACTATAGACTAGACTATAGACTAGACTATAGACTAGACTATAGACTAGACTATAGACTAGACTATAGACTAGACTATAGACTAGACTATAGACTAGACTATAGACTAGACTATAGACTAGACTATATACTAGAATATATACTAATTTATAGACTAGGCTAAAGACTTTATTATATACTAGACTATAGACTAGATTGTAGACTAAAACTTATCTTTAAACCAAAAAAAATTTTTTCTAACCATATTGAAATTGTTGACATATGAAAGAAAAAAAATCTGTAATTATATATTGGGAATATTATGCTAATTTTCAGATGCCTTTTATTTACTAATTACTTACAAATTATTTGAACTTTTCAGTTGTATCAAGATTTGCACGAGTATGAAAAAGTTTAAAATATTAAAAAAAGATAAAAATAGCTTGAGTTAATGATATTGTATAATTAACCAATAAACTCATGTTTTATGACACCAATGAGTGCGTAATATGAAGATGAATAAAAAAACAAATAAAGAAACAAAGATTTAAGCGACAAACTTGATAAGTGTGTCAATAACAAACGAGAGTGTAGGAGGGGGAAAAGTTAATGGAATTTTAATTTTTCAATTTGAGAAATTAATCTATAAAGACTTGTTTAAAAGATGCAAAATTAAAATATGATAAAATCCAAATATTTTTCAATGCTTTAAAACATTTCCTGATACACCTACGAGAATAATGAAATATATTTTAACTTAATTGTTTACATTTTTAAGATTTGTTTAAAAAATTTTAATTTAAATTTTTAGAATAATTGTTGGCAATTTCTTTTTTGTTTGTTTCTTAAGTCTTTTGTTTCCTAAACAAGTACTTTTTACCGGCAAAAATCTCTAATTGCAGAAAACATTTATTGTGTTTAATTTTATTGTGAATAAATTTAACTTTTTAATTATTTTCTTTTAAATGTCAAGGATTATAAATTTTATTTATTTCAAAAATAACTCGTCATCTAATCATAAATAACTTTAATTGGGTTGTTTTATAAGACTAACTAAATACAAAAACCTCTAATATTTATTGCTGCCATTATTAAACACAATTCATGATTAACAAAATATTTTTCGGGTTTTAATTTATTTATATTTAACAAAAAATAAATATTAACAAACACTTGGGTTAATTTCAATTTCAACTCAATGTTAAATTTTGAACAGTAACCACAACAAAACAATCAAGTTGACAAACAAAACTTTCCTTGTAAATTCTTTGCAATTCAAAAAATTAAAAAAAAAAACACATAATGAAATTATATTCAATTCAAACAATTTTATATGATTTTTATGTTAAATTAAGTTAATTTATTGAATTATTGATGAATGTTTATGAAGAGAGGAAGCTAACGTTGATAATTGGGAAAGACGGCAGAAGTCAAAGAAATTGGCTAACAATCATATTTTTTAGTTTCTTTTCATTTGAATATTGCAAATTTGTTATGCAGAAATATAGTTAAACTTAAACTTAACTATAATGAAGCTGAAAAATGCAAAATTGTATTAATAAAATTATTTGTGTACTAATGTCACGCCTTAAATAAAATTAAAAAAACATACAATTAAAACTCAAAACACAAAAATCTAAATCCTAATTAATAAAGTGTTACTTAAATCAAATCGCAAAAGTAATAGGGCACAGTTTTACAAAATCACAAACATTTTGGAAATAATATAGTCTGGTCTAGTCTTTAGTCTGGTGTATAGTTTAGTCTATGGTCTGGTCTATAGTCTGGTCTATACAGTCTGGTCTACAGTCTGATCTACAGTATTGTCTATGGTCTGGTCTATAGTCTGGTCTATAGTCTGGTCTACAGTCTGTTCTATAGTCTGGTCTATAGTGTGGTATATAGTCTGGTCTATAGTCTAGTTTATAGTCTAGTATAGTCTATACTCTGGTCTATAGTCTGGTCTATAGTTTGCTTTATAGTCTGGTCTATGGTCTGGTCTATATTCTGGTCTTTAATCTGGTCTATAGTCTGGTTTACTGTCTAGTCTATAGTCTGGTATATAGTCTGGTCTATAGTCTGTTCTATGGTCTATAGTCTGGTATATAGTCTAGTCTATAGTCTGGTCCATAGTCTGGTCTATAGTCTGGTTTATACTCTAGTCTATTGTCTAGTCTATAGTCTGGTCTATAGTCTGGTCTATGGTCTGGTCTATAGTCTGTTCTATGGTCTGGTCTATGGTCTGGTCTATAGTCTGGTTTATAGTCTAGTCTATAGTCTGGTCTATAGTCTGGTCTATAGTTTGGGCTATAGTCTTGTCTATATTTGAATTTATAGTCTAGTCTATAGTCTGGTCTAAAGTCTGGTCTATAGTCTGGTTTATAATCTGGTCTATAATCTGGTCTATAGTCTGGTCTATAGTCTTGTATATAGTATTGTCTATAGTCTGGCCTATAGTCTGGTCTACAGTCTGGTCTATAGTCTGGTCTATTGTCTGGTCTATAGTCTGGTCTATAGTTTGCTTTATAGTCTGGTCTGGTCTATAGTCTGGTTTATAATCTGGTCTATAGTTTGGTCTACAGTCTGGTCTAGTCTATAGTTTGGTCTACAGTCTAGTCTATAGTATCGTCTTTAGGCTAGTCTATAGTCTAGTCTATAGTCTGGTCTATAGTCTGGTCTATAGTCTGGTCTATATTCTGGTCTATAGTCTGGTCTATATTCTGGTCTATAGTCTGGTCTATAGTCTGGTCTATAGTCTGGTCTATAGTCTGGTCTATAGTCTGGTCTATAGTCTGGTCTATAGTCTGGTCTATAGTCTGGCCTATAGTCTTGGTCTATAGTCTAGTCTGTAGTCTAGTCTGTAGTCTAGTCTATAGTCTAGTCTATAGTCTAGTCTATAGTCTAGTCTATAGTCTAGTCTATAGTCTAGTCTATAGTCTAGTCTATAGTCTGTTCTATAGTCTAGTGTATAGTCTAGTCTATAGTTTAGGCCTAAACTATAGACTAGCCTAAACTATAGACTAGTCTAGTGTATAGTCTAGTCTATAGTTTAGGCTATAGTCTAATTTATAGTCTAGTCTATAGTTTAGTCTATAGTCTAGTCTATAGTCTAGTCTATAGTTTAGTCTATAGTCTAGTCTATAGTCTAGTCTATAGTCTAGTCTATAGTCTAGTCTATAGTCTAGTCTATAGTCTAGTCTATAGTCTAGTCTATAGTCTAGTCTATAGTCTAGTCTATAGTCTAGTCTATAGTCTAGTCTATAGTCTAGTATATAGTCTAGTCTATAGTCTAGTCTATAGTCTAGTCAATAGTCTAGTCTACAGTCTAGTCTATAGTCTAGTCTAAAGTCTAGTTTATAGTCTAGTCTAAAGTCTAGTCTATAGTCTAGTCTATAGTCTAGTCTATAGTCTAGTCTATAGTCTATTCTATAGTGTAGTCTATAGTCTAGTCAATAGTCTAGTCTAGAGTCTAGTCTATAGTCTAATCTAAAGTCTAGTTTATAATCTAGTCTAAAGTCTAGTCTATAGTCTAGTCTATAGTCTAGTCTATAGTCTAGTCTATAGTCTAGTCTATAGTCTAGTCTATAGTCTAGTCTATAGTCTAGTCTATAGTCTAGTCTATAGTCTAGTCTATAGTCTAGTCTATAGTCTAGTATATAGTCTAGTCTATAGTCTAGTCTATAGTCTAGTCTATAGTCTAGTCTATAGTCTAGTCTATAGTCTAGTCTATAGTCTAGTCTATAGTCTAATCTATAGTCTAGTCTATAGTCTAATCTATAGTCTAGTCTATAGTCTAGTCTATAGCCTAGTCTATAGTGTAGTCTATAGTCTAGTCTATAGTCTAGTCTATAGTCTAGTCTATAGTCTAGTCTATAGTCTAGTCTATAGTCTGGTCTATAGTCTAGTCTATAATCTAGTCTATAGTCTAGTCGATAGTCTAGTCTATAGTCTAGTCTATAGTCTAGTCTATAGCCTAGTCTATAGTCTAGTCTATAGTCTAATCTATAGTCTAGTCTATAGTCTAATCTATAGTCTAGTCTATAGTCTAGTCTATAGCCTAGTCTATAGTGTAGTCTATAGTCTAGTCTATAGTCTAGTCTATAGTCTAATCTATAGTTTAGTCTATAGTCTAGTCTATAGTCTAGTCTATGGTCTAGTCTATAGTCTAGTCTATAGTCTAGTCTATAGTCTAGTCTATTCTAGTCTATAGTCTATTCCATAATCTAGTCTATATAGTCTAGTCTATATAGTCTAGTCTATAGTCCAGTCTATAGTCTAGTCTATAGCCTAGTCTATAGTGTTGTCTATAGTCTCGTCTATAGTCTAATCTATAGTTAGTCTATAGTCTAGTCTATAGTCTAGTCTATAGTCTAGTCTATAGTCTAGTCTATAGTCTAGTCTATAGTCTAGTCTATAGTCTAGTCTATAGTCTAGTCTATAGTCTAGTCTATAGTCTAGTCTATAGTCTAGTCTATAGTCTAGTCTATAGTCTAGTCTATAGTCTAGTCTATAGTCTAGTCTATAGTCTAGTCTATAGTCTAGTCTATAGTCTAGTCTATAGTCTAGTCTATAGTCTAGTCTATAGTCTAGTCTATAGTCTAGTCTATAGTCTAGTCTATAGTCTAGTCTATAGTCTAGTCTATAGTCTAGTCTATAGTCTAGTCTATAGTCTAGTCTATAGTCTAGTCTATAGTCTAGTCTATAGTCTAGTCTATAGTCTAGTCTATAGTCTAGTCTATAGTCTAGTCTATAGTCTAGTCTATAGTCTAGTCTATAGTCTAGTCTATAGTCTAGTCTATAGTCTAGTCTATAGTCTAGTCTATAGTCTAGTCTATGGTCTATTCCATAATCTAGTCTATATAGTCTGGTCTATATAGTCTAGTCTATATAGTCTAGTCTATAGTCCAGTCTATAGTCTAGTCTATAGTCTAGTCTAGTCTAGTCTAGTCTATAGTCTAGTCTATAGTCTAGTCTATAGTCTAGTCTATAGCCTACTCTATAGTGTAGTCTATAGTCTAGTCTATAGTCTAGTCTATAGTCTAGTCTATAGTCTAGTCTATAGTCTAGTCTATAGTCTAGTCTATAGTCTAGTCTATAGTCTAGTCTATAGTCTAGTCTATAGTCTAGTCTATAGTCTAGTCTATAGTCTAGTCTATAGTCTAGTCTATAGTCTAGTCTATAGTCTAGTCTATAGTCTAGTCTATAGTCTAGTCTATAGTCTAGTCTATAGTCTAGTCTATAGTTTAGTCTATAGTCTAGTCTATAGTCTAGTCTATAGTCTAGTCTATAGTCTAGTCTATAGTCTAGTCTATAGTCTAGTCTATAGTCTAGTCTATGTTCTATTCCATAATCTAGTCTATATAGTCTGGTCTATATAGTCTAGTCTATATAGTCTAGTCTATAGTCCAGTCTATAGTCTAGTCCATAGTCTAGTCTATAGTCTATTTGGAAAACTTTAGAACTTTTGCATATTTAGAGTTAGATCAGTCTTGCTGTAATAGAGCTATATTATTTGTTCTTTTAAATCACATGATTAAATGTAATTAAAATTTTTGTGGTTAAAAATACAATGATTACATATTGTTTAACAATTACCAAAATTGGAAGCAGCAAGAAAAAAACAAAAGACTTAAGACACAAGCATAGTTTAATAAATAACTATCCACAAGTAAACAACTTATTACAAGTAAAGTAGATTAAACAAATTTTTGCTACAGCTACTTAGACAATAGTTTTAACACTTGAAAACTATTACGAGTAGATGTGTAGAAAATAATATTAAGTAGCTGTGGTCAAAAAAACAAACAAACCAACAAACAGACTGTCAGTAATTGTAATATACAACATTTTATTTTTTTTTTTTTCACTTACAACCGACAACGCCCTTCCCTTTTTGTTTTTTTGGGTAGTAAGGGGTAGGGGGGTGTATGAAAAAATTTTATAATTTACAAGTTTTTTTTGTGATATTTAAACATATTTTTTGTGGCTATTATAAAATAACCTTGTTTGTTTGCTCTTTATTCATTGATATTAAAATCAGAGTATTTTTATAAATTGATCTAAGCAAAAGATCATAATTTCCGTTACAGATTTGTTGTTGTAATTTTATTTAACAATTGTAAATTAAAATAAGTTATATAACGGTTTAGGGTTTTATTTAATTGGTAATTTAAAAAAATTTAACTTTTCACTTCATTTAAGATGTTTCAGTTGAACTTGAAAGCTTTATTGTAAATACATAGATAATGTTTGTAAAATATAAATAATTTTGTTATTATTTTGAACACATTCCAAAACTTATTATTATTTTGATTTTATTTTCACAAGGCCAATTAATTATACCTTTCGCTTATGTGTCAAATATTCACATACTCCTTTCAATCACTCTTTTTTTTTTTTTTGTCGAAGTTTCTTTGCATAATTTTGTTTTCTATTCTTCTATTTTTATAACAAACGGAAGCATTTTTCTTTAATTAATCATGTGTGCAAAATTTATTACTTAAGCTCTTTATATACATATGTTGTTATTGTTTTAACAAATCAAAAAAAAAAAAAGTACCAGCAACTATATAATAATGTATGTTTAACGAGCCCAGCTATTACCCCTGAGAATATTGATTTGTTAAATTTTAATTTTTTGTATTAAAAGTTTGTTTTTAATTTGAAATTTTAATTAAAACTTTTAGTTTATTGCTATTTTTTTCTCGTTACTTTTGTATTTACGAAATGATGACTAACAATTAAAAAAAAACTCCGCCTTAAATATATTTATTTTGGTTTTACCTTTCAATAAGTTTACATAATAAATCATGTTTTGGCATGCTCTATTTTAAGGTATATATCTGTTGGACGTATTGAAAAATGAATGTCTAATGCCGTTATGGCCAAGTAAAGGTCCTCAAATAGAAGACAATATACAAGGTCTATCACTACATATATACATACTATATACATATATTAAGTTAAACCCTCATATGGGGTATTCTGTATTGAAATTAAAACTACAAGCAGCCAATATTCCTCAAAGCTATAAAGGAAAGCTTTCAATGCAAAGTTTTCAAAAAAGAAGTTTTCTATAAAATAATTTCACTGTTAATTCGCTTTTAAAATGTTGTATACAAAGCTTCTCATTTGAAAAGTTTTCTATTGAAAGATTTCATTTGAAAAGTTTTATATGAAAAGGCTTCATTTAAACGTTTTCTACAAAAAGCTTTTTTTGTAAAAGATTTCATTTAATGCAAAAATTTCTTTATAGTTTTTATATAACTAAGTTTTACTTAAAACTTTTTAAGAAAAAGCTATTTTTAAAATTGGGAGAAGACTATTATTTCAATAGCTTTCTACAAAACGAGTTCTGTTAAAAGCTTTGTCTTAAAAAGTTTTACATAGTAAGCTTTTCATTGTCTTTATTTCTAGAGAAAATTATATATTAATAAGTTTCTAAATAAAGTGTTCATTTGAAAGTTTTCAAAATTTAAAACTTTAATTTGAAAAGTTATCCTCAGAAAGGTTTATATTTCTAAAAGCTTTCATTTGTTAAGTTTTCTTTTGAAAGCTTGCATATGTAAAGTTTTCTATAGAAAGTTCTCATATTGAAAGTTTTTATATGTAAAAAATTGTTTTTATTTGAAGAATTTTTTTTAAGTTTTCCGTTGAAAGATTTTTTTGGAAAATTTTTTAGAAAATGTTCATAAATTTAATGTCTTTATTTTGAAATTCGAGAAATATTTTCACAATTTTCCGTTAAAGAGCTTTTATAAAAACTTTTCAACTAAAATATTTCTTGGAATACCTTTTTTAGTTTCTTCCTTAAAAAATAAAATTGAAAAATTTAAAAAAAATAAGCTTTTTACCATTTATATTTTTTGGCAAAAAGAATAATTTGTCCAAAGGACTTCTTTTACAATAAAAGAGTAAAAAAAAACTTTTTACACTAAAAGTTGAGTAGAAAAATTTTACAAAAAGCTTTTTACAATAAAAAGTTAAAAAAGCTTTTTACAATTAAAAGTTTTAAAAGCTTTTACAATATAAAAGTATAAAGGAATTTAAAAAAATGTATAAGCTTTTTACAATGAAATGTTACAAAAAGCTTTTTACTATAAACAAGTTTAAAAATCTTTAAAAAAAGGCTTTTGACAATTAAAAGTTTTAAAAGCTTTTTACAATGAAACATTACAAAAAGCTTTTTACGAAAAAAAATTAAAAATTTTTTTACGATGAAATATTTTAAAAAAGCTTTTACAATACAAAAAACTTTTACACTAAATAGTTGAAAAAAGCTGTTACAAAAAATTTTACAAAAAGCTTTTTACAATAAAATGTATATACATATAGAACTGTTTGCAATAAAAAGTTAAAAAAGCTCTTTACAATTAAAAGTTAAAAAAGCTTTTTACAATTCAAAGTTTTGAAAGCTTTACAATGAAATGTTACAAAAAGCTTTTTACGATCAAAAAGTTTAAAAATTTTTTTACAATAAAATATTTTAAAAAGCTTTTTATAAAAATAAAAAATAAAAAAATATAAAAATCTTTTTACTATTAAAAGTTTTAAATTATTTTTGTAATAAAAAATCTAAAAACTTTTTAGTAAAAAGTTAAAAAAGCATTTTAATAAAAAGATAAAAAAGCTTTTTAGTATTAAGTTAAAAAAAGATTCTTAAAAATAGAAAGTTTGAAGAAGCTTTTTCCAATTAAAAGTTAAAAAGGCTTTTACAAGAAAAATTCAAAAATTTAAAAAAGCTTTTTACAATAAAGAGTTAAAAAAGGGTTTTGCAATAGCTTTTTGCTATAAAAATTAGAAAAGCTTTTTGTAATAAAAAGTTAAAATTGGTGTTTAACAATAAAAAGTTAAAAAGCTTTTTACAACTTTTTTTTTGCAAAAAAAAATTAAATCTTTTTGCAATCAAATGGTATAAAAAGCTTTTACAATTAAAAGTTAAATATCTATGAAGCTTTTTACTAAACAGTTAAAAAAGCTTTTGCCAAAATTAAGAAAAGCTTTTACCAAAAGTAAGAACAACTTTTTACCAAAACTTAAAATCTTTTTACTAAAAATTTACTAAAAAAAATAAAAAATATTTTTGCAATCAAATTGTAACATTAAGCATTTTACAATAAAATGTGTTAAAAGCTTTTTCAAAAAAAATGTATAATCTATTTACTAGGAAGTTTAAAAAGGCATTTTACGAATTTTTAGAAAATTTACTAAAAGAAAAAATTTAAAGTTAAATACTTTTTGAATTTCCATTTTTGAAAGAAAATTTATATTAAAGAGCTTTTTTCGTATTAGTAATTAATTTCCCAGCAACTACGATACCTTGTATTTAAACAAAAAATTGTTCATTTCTGTTTTTGTTCTGTATTTTAAACCCTTTTTTACAATATCTATGTATATAAAATATATGTATCTTTTTCACCATTCATTTTGAACTTAATTTAAAAGTTCATTTTAGTGTTGATATTTAATTTTCTCAGTTTAAACCGTCTTTCATTGCAAAAAAAAAAAAATCATATTAACATAGACCGTTTTTTTAACCATTCATTTCATTAGTCTACTGTTTTTCCATATAGTATATTTTATGTGGATTTTAGTTTTTAACCATGTTCACCTTAGAGCTTGTTACTTGAACCGAAAAACTGAAAAGTTCAAATTGCAGTATAAAAATTTACAGTTTAAATTGGTAAACTGAAAAGAAAAAAAAACGTACTAACACGCCTTAAGATCACTTGACCATAACGTTTGCCTATTTAGTCTAGTCTGGTCTTGGCGGCCTTTGCTTCATTGTGCTAAAATACCGTTAAATTTATACAATTTTTGCATCTATAGTTTGTAGGTAGTTTGTATGTATATAATTTAAACAATTCGGTTAAGGTATGTAAATAAATATAAATATTTGCAAATGCAATACAATTACTTAAATAAACAGTTTAAGAAAATGAAGTTATTATTTAGTAGCAATAAACAATTTATATATGTAATATATTAAGGGCAATTAAATCGTCCGCTAGAAAGCTTTGAGAGAAGAGAGAGAGAGAGTTGAAGTTTTCTGTAGTATTGAAAAGCTTTCTCTGAAAAATTTGTTTTAAGTTATAGTTAAGTATTAGCGAAAAGTTTTCTATAAAAAGTTTTGTCTAGAAAGAATTCGTTCTGAAAATTTGTTTTTAAAAAGCTTTCATTATGAAAATTTATTCTAGAAACTTCCAAACTTGTTCCGAGAATGCTTTAATTATAAAAAGTTTTTCCTAGATAAAATTTTTGATACATATTTAAAAAAAAAAAAAGCTTTACGAAAAATATTCATTAGAAAGCATTCTTCCCGAAAAGCTCTCAGAAAACTTACATTAAGAAAATTTCCTTTTAAAGTTTTAAAATAATTTTTTTTTCTACAGAAGAGTTTTTTCTAGAAAGCTTTCATTATTAAACGCCTTTTTCTAGAAAGCTTTTATTATGAGATGCATTTTCAAGAAATTCTCCGAATTTTCCATTGATAACCTTCTCTGTAAAAAGCTTTCATAAACAGAAAGCTTTACTCTAAATATTCTTTAGAAATACCTTATTACGAAAAGTTCTCTCAGAAAGTCGTTATTAAATAAATTTCGATGTAAAAGCTTTCCTTATGAAACCATTACTCTAAAAAGATTTCTTTATGAAAAGTTTCATCTAAAAAGTTTTCATTATGAAAATGGATTCTCAAAAATTTTTATTGTAGAAACGTTTTCCTTAGAAGTTATTCTAAAATGTTTTTGTAAAAAGCTTTGGCTATAAAAGGTTTTATAAAAAGCTTTCAGAATGCCTTAACTAAAAAAAGTTCTTTCAGTTATCAAAAAGTTTGCAAAGTTTTCGTTATGAAAAGATTTATGTATAAGATTTCATTCTAAAAAGTTTGCTCAAAAAGTTATTTTAAAAATCTTTCAATTAGAAAAGTTATCTCAGAAGCTTTTATAAAAGCTTTTCTTAAAGTTAAAGTTCTCTCGGAAAAATTTTATAAAAAGCTTATCCTTATAAAAAGTTCTCTCAAAAAGCCTTTTTAAAAAAGCTTTCATTGTGGAAAAAGCTTTATAAAAAGAACTTTCAATTAAAAAGTTTTCTCAAAAGCCTGTTTTTTTATGTTTTTGTTGTAAAAGGTTTTACGAAAAAGCTTCAATAATTGAAGTTGTTTTAGAAAGATTTTATTAAAAAGCTTTAATTATCAAGATATCCCTTAAAGAGATTTCATAAATATAATGTATATCGAACAGCTTTCAAAAACCAGTTTACCCTAGGAAGCTTTCAATATTAAAAAAATTTTCTGGAAAGATTTCATTGAAAAGATTTTTTTATAAAACGATTTCCGTAAAAAGCATTCAGAAAAGGAAAGATTTAAGAAGGCAAAAAGTTTTTCAGGAAGTTTTTTATTATAAAAGGATTTCTTAAAAAGGTTTTATTAAAAGAAATTATACTTATGAGGAAGCTTGAAAAAAAGAGCTTTTCTAGAAAGCTCTCAGTATAAAAACTTTCTTTATAAAAGCATTTATGTAAAAAAATTTTAAAAAATAAAAAAAAACATATTTTTGTCTAGAAAGCTTTCAATATTTAAACAACTTTTATAAAAAAACTTTAAGAGATAATGTTTATGAATCTTTCATTAAAAAAGCTCCCGTTATAAAACTATTTATGTAAAAACTTTTTTTTTTAAATAAAAAAATTGCCTAGAAGCTTTCAATATTTACTTTAAGAGAAGTTTTTTATGAAAGCTTTCATTAAAAAATAGCTCTCGTTGTAAAACTATTAATGTTAAAATTTGTTTAAAAAAATAAAAAAACAGGATTTTGTCTAAAAAGCGTTCACTATTTAGACGACTTTCATAAAAAATAAAGCTTTAAGAGAAGTTATTAAGAAAGCTTTCATTTAAAAAGCACTCTTCTATAAAAACATATTTCATTAAGAGAAGTTAGCTTAAAACGCTTTTATAAAATATCTGTTATTATGAAAAGGTTTTTTTAAAGCTTTTATTATAAAAAAGACTTTTTTAACAGGCTTTCATTATAAAAAGCTTTTTTAAAAACCTTTCATTATTAAAAGCTTTTTCAAAAAGGTTTCTTTAATAAAAAACACTCTCGTTATAAAACGATTTATGTAAAAACTTTTTTAAAAATGTAAAGAAAAATGATTTTTTGTCTACAAAACTTTCAATATTTAAAAAACTTTTATAAAAAATAAAGCTTTAAGTGAAGTTTTTTTTTAAAAGCTCTCAAAAAGCCTTTTTAAAAAACATCTTTCATTAAGAGAAGTAGCTCAGAACGCTTTTATTAAAAAAAGTTTTATTATAAAAAGCTTTCTTAAAAAGCTTTCATTACAAAAAGGTTTTTGAAAAAGCTTTCATTATAAAAAGCTTTTTTGTAAAGCTTTTATTATAAAAAGTTTTTAAAAACATTTCATTATAAAAAGCTTTTTTAAATACCGCTCATTACAAAAAGCCTTTTTAAAAATCTTTCATTATAAAAATAAAAAATAGTTTTTTGTCTAGAAAACTTTCAATATTTAAAAAACTTTTATAAAAAATAAAGCTTTAAGAGAAGTTTTTTTAAAGAAAGCTTTCATTAAAATAGATCTCAAATAGCTTTTTTAACAACATCTTTCATTAAGAGAAGTTAGTTTAGAAAACGTTTTTTTGTAAACCTTTTATTATAAAAAGCTTTTTTGAAAAGCTTTCATTATAAAAAAGCTTTTTTAAAAAGCTTTCATTATAAAAAAGCTTTTTTAAAAAGCTTTCATTATAAAAAAGCTTCTTTAAAAAGCTTTCATTATAAAAAAGCTTTTTTAAGTAAAGTTCTTTCAGAAAATTCTTCTAAAAAGCTTTTATCATAAAAAAGTTCTCTCAGAAAGCTTTTATAAAAAAGCTTTCGTTACGAAAAATGTCTCCTTTTATAAAAAAATGTCTGCTTTTATAAAAAGCTTTCATTATAAAAGATTTTCTCTCGAAGAGAGCTCATTGTGAAAAATTGTCATTATAAAAATGTTATTTTTAAAAGTTTTTTTTTTACGAAAAGTTTAAAGCTTTGATTTCTGCTTTTGCTGATATTGACTTATTTGAAATGTAGTAAAAAAATTTCATAATATGTAAAATTTATTAGCACTAATATGAAGAGAAGCAAAAAAAACACAATTCATGGGAATTAAAACTATTAATTTAAACTAGTTAGTAATTTGAAAACCACTTTTAGTCACATTTAAATTTATTAATTATATAAAGATTACTGAAGCGTATACATACATACATATGTGTAAAAGCTAAAGGTTTTTTTTTTTTTTTTGTTGGCAGTCAGGGGGATTTTTTGAAATTTTATGAAGAGGAGAGGAGAGCGATATTATTACTCTGTTATTAGTTGTTGTTTAAATATTATTAAGTTTAGTAGCGTTTGATTTATTACTGCCTCACACCTAATGCTAGTTGTTTTGGATAAGACCCATCACTGTGTTTTTTTCTAACATAATTGTGTACTTTTGTAGCCGTTTGTATAAAACATTTATATGTATAACAACTTTTGATATAATTATTTTTGTTGAAATGATCTGTTTTTATTTTACTCATGATACAATGAACAAATAATTAAAATACATTTAACACTTTTAAGTTATTTTTTCCCACAGTGAACGCAGCTATATATGTGTTAATGTTTTGATTAAAATAGATTTACAAAACGATTTAGATGTCTTGCATTCATATGGTAACACAAACATCTTTTAACAGTTTTCGTTTTTTTGCAGTTTAAAATCAATTATAAGCTAAATTTAACTTAAAGTGATTAAATAATTTAGCAGTTTTAGAGCAAAAGACCAAAAGACGAAATTATTTTCTAACGATTTGCAAATACTTAACTGAATTTGGTTTTGGCACAGCAAGAAACATTTACCAACAACTGAACAAATGATCAATTTAATAAATAGTAAATCGCATCGAACTTTACAAATGCAAAAGTGTGTTAGATAGTTGGTCTTGGAAACCCAACTAAAAGTAAAACGATTTAGATTCAATAAAAGGAATTTTAAATTGACTGTGATGATGAAAAACCAGCTCGTTTTTTATTAGCTGCATAAATTGATTGAATTGATTTTTTTTCTATATATTTATGCATGTCCTCTGTGAGTATTATTGCCTGTTAAGTTGGAAGAGTTTAAAAAAAACCCCAAATGTTCGTTACTATATTGCTCTACATATTTCCATTAAATATATTTCACAATATATGTATTTGCTTATTTTTTTGAATAAAAATAAAACATTTTAAAATTTTTGTCTTTTTGTTTTTGTAGTTGTTTTTCGCAACAACATTTTTAATAGTTAAAATTTTAAATAAATTTAAACTGGTCCAAAATGTTTAAAAATAGTAAAATTCAAAAAAAAAGTAATAATAAAGCAAAAATAGCGACTAAAAGTTGTTGGTGTCACGGTGGAGACAAGTTTATGTTAAATATATATATTTATACCCTACACCACTTCAGTGGTATAGGGTACCGTCCGTCTGTCTGTCCGTCTGTCCGTCTGTCCGTCCGTCCGTCCGTCTGTCTGTCTGTCTGTCTGTCTGTCTGTCTGTCTGTCTGTCTGTCTGTCTGTCTGTCTGTCTGTCTGTCTGTCCGTCCATGTAAACCTTGTAATCAAACTACAGGTCGCAATTTTGAAGATAATTCAATGAAATTTCGTACATGATCTTCTATTGTCCCAGGGACGAAGCCTATTGAAAATGGTTTAAGATAGTTCCATTATTTCACCTAGCCCCCATACGACTGAACCCCCCGAATAGGGCTTTTAAACTTTGTAATCAAACTACAGGTCGCAATTTTGGAGATAATTCAATGAAATTTGGCACAAGATCTTTTATGGTACCGTAAACGAAGCGCGTTGAAAATGGTTTACATCGGTCCATTATTTCACCTAGCCCCCGGAACCGGACGACGAATAGGACTTTTAAGTTCATAATTATGTTTAATATACTCATATCTCGACAAAAAGCTGCAAAAACCAAGTTCTATACAAGATTTGATGACCCTCACGAATTCCATAATAATAGTAGTCCTCATATGACCCTAGCCCCTATGAAAAGCCCCATCAAAAATTTCATTAAATGTCCACAATTTTATTCAACAATAACGGCTTAA
Organism: Lucilia sericata; assembly: GCF_015586225.1. Classification (NCBI taxonomy): domain Eukaryota; kingdom Metazoa; phylum Arthropoda; class Insecta; order Diptera; family Calliphoridae; genus Lucilia; species Lucilia sericata. The sequence continues at coordinate 177,256 of NW_023994803.1, forward strand.
GTATGTATATCTGAGGCAAGGTACAATTCAATTTTAAATGCTTTATTATGGCAAATAAATCACATTATATTTTTGTCGAAGGTGTAGGGTATTATATGGTCGGCCCTCGCCCGACTATAATTTCTTACTTGTTTTTGGTTTAAAAATTGTCTCTGCAGCTGTGTTTAGTACCCTACAGAGAGAAGAGTTGAAATGGAACAATCTATAAAGATGATCCTAGAAAAGTAAAATTGATCACAGATTTGGAACAGTGTTAATTATTGGGGGTCAAAAGAAGTAATCATTCCTGTTGAAATCCATTTGTGATAGTGGAACGTCTTATCAAATCTATATATCGTGAGATATTATCTATCATTTTTTCCCACTTGGTTAATGGATATCGTTCATTATGCTTAATAAGTCAAGTAGAGTCAAAGCAACTGCGTTTTTGATCGATCACTCGCCCGATGTATAGTATTATATAGTGCAAGCTCCAACCTGTATAAATACAGGAGATATCTCAATAGGAGATTAAAGCTAGACCCGGATAACTCATCAAGGTTGAATATAGTTAACAAGGATTATATTTCTCTTGGTTGAGTAAGTAAGATTGTTTCTTACTTTTTCTCAATCGATGCAGAACAAACCCTCTCTTTGTTTTCAACAGGGCATCTTTAATTCGCCTCGAATTCCCCTCTAAATGCTTTCTCATACAATTTGCTATAACTTATAAGCGTGGGTCATTTTTGACCATGTTTAATTTTTTTGGGGTTTTTTGTCTTTTGGTTTCAAAAACATAATATTGATTTAAAATGCTTAACACTAAACATAACTGGGCCATTAATGTTGCCACCAGAAAATATTGAACAGAACAAGAAAAAACAAAAACAACAACAACAAAATGAAATATTTATTATTTAAGTATGTAAACATGAAATGTTGCTGCAACACTATAGTGTGGCATATGAGCATATTAAATCTCTAAATGCAGTTATACCCTACACCTTTTTGGTGATGAAGTAGGATGAATGAAATGAAAAAAAGTCCAAATCCGTAAATTAAAATGAAAAAACTCGCTATTTTTGGAGATTAATTGTTAATGACCAAATGTTTCATCGGCCTTTCCTTGGAATGATTTGATATGGGGTCGAACCAGAGAACCATATAATCAGGTACTACGGGTGGCCAGTTGCCGCAGGACTTTGTCCTGACTGGTCAGTTGATTGAGGTTCGAAACCAAATTCGCGTGAAGAGGTGCTTGGTTAAAATATTGATACACGGTGAAATATACATTTTTTCGGGATGAGTTTTCTGATAACATTCCTGTTGTCTAGGAGCGGTAAAAGTACAGGGTAAGGCTGTGGTTTAATAAAATGTTGGATTTGAGCTGACAATACAAAGATTGGGTATGTGTTGGTGTGCAGTGTACTATCGGATACTTTTTGGATGTGAGGAATTCTAAGTTGTATCTGTGGAGATGTCGGAGTATCAGTTGTAGTGACGGTTTTTGAAGTGGGGAGCATTCCTCATAGCAAAAAAAGAGTTTTCGCCTGATGTTGGCTCTGCCCCTTTCTATTGAATCCAACCATTGACTGATTTTTCCTTTGTTGGGCTTTCATTGAGCTTGACTCATGATGCCAGGCATTCATCCAAAGGGGGCATTCATCAAAGGGGGGTATTAACAAAAATTAGCGTAGCTGGGGTACTTGGGGGCAAGGTGCTTGAACATGGACCGTCACATTTCAGTTGATAATTTTTAGGAAAATATATTATAAGTCGATCAGTTTAAGTGTAGTTAGTCATGTTAGTCAGTTAGTTTAGTTAGTAGTTCGTTAGTTAGTTAGTTAGTAGTTAGTTAGTCTTAGTTAGTGTAGTTAGTTAGTTAGTAGTTAGTTAGTTAGTAGTTAGTTAGTTAGTAGTTAGTAGTTATTAGTTAGTTAGTTAGTTAGTAGTAGTGTTAGTTAGTTAGTTAGTTAGTAGTTAGTTAGTTAGTTAGTTAGTTAGTTAGTAGTTAGTTAGTAGTTAGTTAGTAGTTAGTTAGTTAGTTAGTAGTTAGTTAGTAGTTAGTTAGTTAGTTAGTTAGTAGTTAGTAGTTAGTTAGTTAGTAGTTTAGTTAGTTAGTTAGTTAGTTAGTTAGTTAGTTAGTAGTAGTTAGTTAGTTAGTTAGTAGTTAGTTAGTTAGTAGTTAGTTAGTTAGTTAGTTAGTTAGTTAGTAGTGTTAGTAGTTAGTAGTTAGTTAGTTAGTTAGTAGTTAGTTAGTTAGTTAGTTAGTTAGTTAGTTAGTTAGTTAGTTAGTTAGTTAGTTAGTTAGTTAGTTAGTTAGTAGTTAGTTAGTTAGTTAGTTAGTTAGTTAGTAGTTAGTTAGTAGTAGTTAGTTAGTTAGTTAGTTTAGTTAGTATTAGTTAGTTAGTTAGTAGTTAGTTAGTTAGTTAGTTAGTTAGTTAGTTAGTTCGTTAGTTAGTTAGTTAGTTAGTTAGTTAGTTAGTTAGTTAGTTAGTGTAGTTAGTTAGTTAGTTAGTTAGTTAGTTAGGTTAGTAGTTAGTAGTTAGTTAGTTAGTTAGTTAGTTAGTTAGTTAGTTAGTTAGGTTAGTTAGTTAGTTAGTTAGTTAGTTAGTTAGTTAGTTAGTAGTTAGTTAGTTAGTGTTAGTTAGTTAGTTAGTTAGTTAGTTAGTTAGTTAGTTAGTTAGTAGTTAGTTAGTTAGTTAGTTAGTAGTTAGTTAGTTAGTTAGTTAGTTAGTGTTAGTTAGTTAGTTAGTTAGTTAGTTAGTTAGTAGTTAGTTAGTTAGTTAGTTAGTTAGTTAGTTAGTTAGTAGTTAGTTAGTTAGTTAGTTAGTTAGTTAGTTAGTTAGTTAGTTAGGTAGTAGTTAGTTAGTTAGTTAGTTAGTTAGTTAGTTAGTTAGTTAGTTAGTTATTAGTTAGTTAGTTAGTTAGTTAGTTAGTTAGTTAGTTAGTTAGTTAGTTAGTTAGTTAGTTAGTTAGGAGTTAGTTAGTTAGTTAGTTAGTAGTTAGTTAGTAGTTAGTTAGTTAGTAGTTAGTTAGTTAGTTAGTTAGTTAGTTAGTTAGTTAGTTAGTTAGTTAGTTAGTTAGTTAGTTAGTTAGTTAGTTAGTTAGTTAGTTAGTTAGTTAGTTAGTTAGTTAGTAGTTAGTTATGTTAGTTAGTTAGTTAGTTAGTTAGTTAGTTAGTTAGTTAGTTAGTTAGTTAGTTAGTTAGTTAGTTAGTTAGTTAGTGTGTAGTTAGTTAGTTAGTTAGTTAGTTAGTTAGTAGTTAGTTAGTTAGTTAGTTAGTAGTTAGTTAGTTAGTTAGTTAGTTAGTTAGTTAGTTAGTAGTTAGTTAGTTAGTTAGTTAGTTAGTTAGTAGTTAGTTAGTTAGTTAGTTAGTTAGTCGTTAGTTAGTTAGTTAGTAGTAGTTAGTTAGTTAGTAGTTAGTTAGTTAGTTAGTTAGTTAGTTAGTTAGTTAGTTAGTAGTTAGTTAGTTAGTTAGTTAGTTAGGTAGTAGTTAGTAGTTAGTTTAGTAGTTAGTAGTAGTTAGTTAGTAGTTAGTTAGTTAGTTAGTTAGTTAGTTAGTTAGTTAGTAGTAGTTAGTTAGTTAGTTAGTTAGTTAGTTAGTAGTTAGTTAGTTAGTAGTTAGTTAGTTAGTTAGTTAGTAGTTAGTTAGTTAGTTAGTTAGTTAGTTAGTTAGTTAGTTAGTTAGTTAGTTAGTTAGTTGTTAGTTAGTTAGTTAGTTAGTAGTTAGTTAGTTAGTAGTTAGTTAGTTAGTTAGTTTAGTAGTTAGTTTTAGTGTAGTTGAGTTAGTTAGTTAGTTAGTAGTTAGTTAGTTAGTTAGTTAGTTAGTTAGTAGTTAGTTAGTTCGTATCTCCATCTAAACTTTCTCCATTAAATAGTTTTCATCGGTTTTGTAGGGTGTCATATTGTAGGTCATCACGACTTTCCTACTACATACTACTACTGGCCAATACTTATAAAGATTAATGGTTTGTTTAGATTTCGATTACCAAAAAAAAGACTAACAAGTCTATGTCCTAAACACATGTCTCTTGGCATTTATTAAGGTCCATTAACAGCCAATTTTTAATAAATTATTATACAAAGTATTTCTTGTTGTTGTTATTGAAGTGCACAAAGTTTAGTTCCAGATATAAAAAATACATGCGATATTAGTAATAACTTAAGGTAATAAACATTTTTAATGAAATTGTATCGTTAATTTTTAACTTTTCGAACATAGTATGGATTTAAAACGGAACTGCATATAAAAGATACATCTGATGTTTTTATTAGTTTGTTGACCCCGTTTTTGTAGAGCCTACAGACACGCGTGCGATCTGATGATACGCACTTTAAAGTAGTTTAATCAGGAAAACCGCTACTAAAACATAAACTTTTATATGCCCAGGTAGTTTTGAAGGTTTTAGTTCATAGAGTTTTTTTGGCAATAAGTGCAAATGAACTTTTACTTTAATTTCGTAAATTAGGAAAACCGATTATTGAAAATCTTTTAAAATTTATACTTCAGTTCTTAACATTTCTTTCATATCCAAAATACCCAGTATCTAAATAGTTCAAGAAAATTCATACATAGTTTGCCTACTAGTAAACTGTTGGTAACTAGTTCAGTTTTTTTAGCAGATAATTTAAAAGTAGCTCATAATATGTTGGGTTTTTTAAAATGTTTACATTAGTAACGGTACGTTTATTTAAATTTAATTATAATTTAAAGTTCACTGTCAAGGTTTTAAAGAGAATGCGTGCGCATGCGTGTGTGTGTTTATTTCAAGTTTAAATTTCGAACAGAAAAAGGGCCGGACTAAAAGGTGTGTTTATTCGTATTTTAAACAGTATCATTTAGTTTAATATTAATGACTAAAATGTTAAAATTAAGATAACTAAAAGATTGTGTAGATTTATTGTAACTAAATTTCAATTAAAATTTTCATTTTAAAATAAAAAAAACATATGTTTTCTATGTATTTGGCCGCTAACGCATAATCTCTTGTCTTTACTTAATAAAACAAATGACTGTTGTTAACAAATATTAATAAAATTGAATTAAATTTCAAAACTAAAATGTAAATTTTTATACTTTTCCGCATGTTATAATTGTCACATAAATTAACACGACTCCACCTTAAAAAAACACGCATAAGCCCAATTGTATGTTTAACAAATCTAATCAAATTTGCTTTAAACAATTTTCGTATTTCGTTTGTATTAGCAAAAATTTAAAAAAAATATATTTTTGGCTTTTTTTCCTCTTATTAACACAAAGTAGGCTTAACTTTCCATTTTGGTCAACATGTTTCAAATATTTGGCCAAATTCAAAAAAACTCTTAATACTTCTTGTAGCAATTGGTCGAAGCGGAGAGCTAAAGGGGTTGTAGAAAAAAATCAAAACAAAATTTTAACTAAAGTACAATTAAAATTGGCAGGTTTTCCATTAAAAGCCTAAATTGAATTAAAGTAAAATACAACTAAAATAAATAATTGTTAAATATTTAATTAACTTTTATTAGTTCTCTATAATGAAGCTAAAAATGTACATATATATGTCTACGTAAAGTCCAAAACTACATGACGTGTGAGTGCGCAGTTTTGAGGCATTTTAATTTTCTGAAGAATTTGTTGGAATTTTGAATTAAGACAAATTATTTATCACCTGTAATTATTTTGGTTTTTCGTTGTTGTCTTTTGGGGATTTGGAATTTGCAATACTCTATATGTACAAGGAGTTTGAGATATTTTAAACTATAGAAGACTATAGACTATATCATAGAAAAGACTAAAGACTACCCTAAATACTAGACTATAGATAAGACTATAGACTAGACTATAAATAGACTAGAGGCTATAGACTAGATTATAGACTGCACTATAGACTAGACTATAGACTAGACTATAGACTAGACTATAGAATAGACTATAGACTAGACTATGACTAGACTATAGACTAGACTATAGACTAGGACTATAGACTAGACTATAGACTAGACTATAGACTAGACTATAGACTAGACTATAGACTAGACTATAGACTAGACTATAGACTAGACTATAGACTAGACTATAGACTAGACTTAGACTAGACTATAGACTAGACTATAGACTAGACTATAGACTAGACTATAGACTAGACTATAGACTAGACTATAGACTAGACTATAGACTAGACTATAGACTAGACTATAGACTAGACTATAGACTAGACTATAGACTAGACTATAGACTAGACTATAGACTAGACTATAGACTAGACTATAGACTAGACTATAGACTAGACTATAGACTAGACTATAGACTAGACTATAGACTAGACTATAGACTAGACTATAGACTAGACTATAGACTAGACTATAGACTAGACTATAGACTAGACTATAGACTAGACTATAGACTAGACTATGACTAGACTATAGACTAGACTATAGACTAGACTATAGACTAGACTATAGACTAGACTATAGACTAGACTATAGACTAGACTATAGACTAGACTATAGACTAGACTATAGACTAGACTATAGACTAGACTATAGACTAGACTATAGACTAGACTATAGACTAGACTATAGACTAGACTATAGACTAGACTATAGACTAGACTATAGACTAGACTATAGACTAGACTATAGACTAGACTATAGACTAGACTATAGACTAGACTATAGACTAGACTATAGACTAGACTATAGACTAGACTATAGACTAGACTATAGACTAGACTATAGACTAGACTACAGACTAGACTATAGACTAGACAATAGACTAGACTGTAGACCAGACTATAGACTAGACTATAGACTAGACTATAGATTAAACTATAGACTAGACTATAGACTAGACTATAGACTAGACTATAGACTAGACTATAGATTAAACTATAGACTAGACTATAGACTAGACTATAGACTAGACTATCGACTAGACTATACTATAGACTAGACTATAGACTAGACTATACTATAGACTAGACTATAGACTAACTATAGACTAGACTATAGACTAGACTATAGACTAGACTATAGACTAGACTATAGACTAGACTATAGACTAGACTATAGACTAGACTATAGACTAGACTATAGACTAGACTATAGACTAGACTATAGACTAGACTATAGACTAGACTATAGACTAGACTATAGACTAGACTATAGACTAGACTATAGACTAGACTATAGACTAGACTATAAACTAGACTATAGACTAGACTATAGACTAAACTATAGACTAGACTATAGACTAGACTACAGACTAGACTATAGACTAGACTATAGACTAGATTATAGACTAGACTATAGACTAGACTATAGACTAGACTATAGACTAGACTATAGACTAAACTATAGACTAGACTATAGACTAGACTATAGACTCGACTATAGACTAGACTATAGACTAGACTAGACTAGACTATAGACTAGACTATAGACTAGACTATAGACTAGACTATAGACTAGACTATAGACTAGACTATAGACTAGACTATAGACTAGACTATAGACTAGACTATAGACTAGACTATAGACTAGACTATAGACGACTATAGACTAGACTATAGACTAGACTATAGACTAGACTATAGACTAGACTATAGACTCGACTATAGACTAGATTATAGACTAGACTATAGACTAGACTATACTATAGACTAGACTATACTATAGACTAGACTATACTATAGACTAGACTATATACTATACTATAGACTAGACTATAGACTAGACTATAGACTAGACTATAGACTAGACTATAGACTAGACTATAGACTAGACTACAGACTAGACTATAGACTAGACTATAGACTAGATTATAGACTAGACTATAGACTAGACTATAGACTAGACTATAGACTAGACTATAGACTAAACTATAGACTAGACTATAGACTAGACTATAGACTAGACTATAGACTCGACTATAGACTAGACTATAGACTAGACTATAGACTAGACTATAGACTAGACTATAGACTAGACTATAGACTAGACTATACTATAGACTAGACTATAGACTAGACTATACTATAGACTAGACTATAGACTATACTATAGACTAGACTATAGACTAGACTATAGACTAGACTATAGATTAGACTATAGACTAGACTATAGACTAGACTATAGACTAGACTATAGACTAGACTATAGACTAGACTATAGACTAGACTATAGACTAGACTATAGACTAGACTATAGACTAGACTATAGACTAGACTATAGACTAGACTATAGACTAGACTATAGACTAGACTTAGACTAGACTATAAACTAGACTATAGACTAGACTATAGACTAAACTATAGACTAGACTATAGACTAGACTACAGACTAGACTATAGACTAGACTATAGACTAGATTATAGACTAGACTATAGACTAGACTATAGACTAGACTATAGACTAGACTATAGACTAAACTATAGACTAGACTATAGACTAGACTATAGACTAGACTATAGACTCGACTATAGACTAGACTAGACTATAGACTAGACTATAGACTAGACTATAGACTAGACTATAGACTAGACTATAGACTAGACTATAGACTAGACTATAGACTAGACTATAGACTAGACTATAGACTAGACTATAGACTAGACTATAGACTAGACTATAGACTAGACTATAGATAGACTATAGACTAGACTATAGACTAGACTATAGACTAGACTATAGACAAGACTATAGACTAGACTATAGACTAGAGTATAGACTAGACTATAAACTAGACTAGACTGTAGACTAGACTATAGACTAAACTATGGACTAGACTATAGGCTACACCGTAGCCCAGACTATATACTATTCCATAGCCTATTCTATAGCCTAGACTATATACTAGACTATAAACTAGACTATAGATTCGACTTTAGACAAGACGATAGACTAGACTTAAGACATGACTATTTATTTTGAATCTGCTCCACTGTACAATCAAGGAAGTAGTTTCTCTTCTATTTTTTTTTTTAACAATTCATGATTAATTACCTTATGTCCTTCATACATTTTTCATTATATGGTCTAAATAAAGTCTTATTTTGTTTTAGTTTTAATCCAATTACTACAATAGTAGTTAAAAAAAAAGTCATTATTATCTGCATCTTTTATTTGTTTTGGCTCAATATTTTAAATAGTACTCAAATATTACAATGTGTTAACATTATTAACAATCCAAACCATTTATTTATTAACTAATACAGAAACAAAAAATGTCAAAATAAATAAACACAAAACCAGATCATTAAATTATTTAATTTAAACAAATTGTAAGAGCCAATTTTCAAATTATGTTTTATATCTTTTAAAAACAAATTCATACATAAAACCCCTCTAATCATACATTTTTTAATAAATTAAAAAAAAAAACAAACAGCTACAACAAAATCTATACTATTTTGTAGATTTGTTATTTTGCGATTTTTTTGTGTCTTATGACTTTTGTATATTGTTTTTGGCAAGACAACAATCGCCTTGATTTTTTTTTTAAATTTAATACACAACTAGAGCATTTCACTACATGACAATTGTGGTTTGTTAATTTTTTATTAAATAATAAATTAAATAAATTTTTTAAAAAACATTTACTTAATTAAAGAAAAACATTGTAACTGAAATGCCTGAAGTACATTAAAATATTTGGTATTTACTGATATACTCAGTGCGTTTGATAGATACAGAGATACACCGTAAAAAACAGATTGACTAATTAAATAAACTAATATATAAACTAGACCATATACCATATACTAGACTACAGACTAAGCTAGCGACTTTAGGATATATACTAGACTATAGACTAGACTATAGACTAGGCTAGACTATTATATTATAAACTAGACTATAGACTAGACTATAGACTAGGCTACACTATTATATTATAAACTAGACTATAGACTAGATTATAGACTATAGACTAGGCTATAGACTAGACTATAGAATACACTATAGACTAGAATATAGACTAGACTATAAATTAGACTATAGACTAGACTATGGACTAGACTATAGACTAGACTATAGACTAGACTATAGACTAGACTATAGACTAGCCTATAGACTAGACTATAGACTATACTATAGACTAGACTATAGACTAGACTATAGACTAGACTAGACTAGACTATAGACTAGACTATAGACTAGACTATAGACTAGACTATAGACTAGACTATAGACTAGACTATAGACTAGACTATAGACTAGACTATAGACTAGACTATAGACTAGACTATAGACTAGACTATAGACTAGACTATAGACTAGACTATAGACTAGACTATAGACTAGACTATAGACTAGACTATAGACTAGACTATAGACTAGACTATAGATAGACTATAGAGTAGACTATAGACTAGACTATAGACTAGACTATAGAGTAGACTATAGACTAGACTATAGACTAGACTATAGACTAGACTATAGACTAGACTATAGACTAGACTATAGACTAGACTATAGACTAGACTATAGACTAGACTATAGACTAGACTATAGACTAGACTAGACTAGACTATAGCTAGACTATAGACTAGACTATAGACTAGACTTAGACTACTAGACTCGACTATAGACTAGGACTATAGACTAGACTATAGACTAGACTATAGACTAGACTATAGAGTAGACCATAGACTAGACTATAGACTAGACTATAGGCTAGACTATAGACTAGACTAGACTAGACTATAGAGTAGACCATAGACTAGACTATAGACTAGACTATAGGCTAGACTATAGACTAGACTAGACTATAGACTAGGCTATAGCCTACACTACAGACTAGACTACAGACTAGACTGTAGACTAGACTATAGACTAGACTATCTAGACTAGGCTATAGACTACACTGTACACTACACAACTAACTAACTAACTACTAACTAACTAACTAACTAACTAACTAAAAGAACAACGAACTAACTAACGAAACTAACAACTAACTAACTAACTAACTAACGAAGAACGAACTAACTAACTAACTAACTACTAACTAACTAACTAACTAACTAACTAACTAACTAACTAACTAACTAACTAACTCACTAACTAACTAACTAACTAACTACTACTAACTAACTAACTAACTAACTAACTAACTAACTAACTAACTAACTAACTAACTAACTACTATAACTAACTAACTAACTAACTAACTAACTAACTAACTACTAACTAACTAACTCTAAACTAACTAACTAACTAACTAACTACTAACTAACTAACTAACTAACTAACTAACTAACTAACTACTAACTAACTAACTAACTAACTAACTAACTAACTACTAACTACTAACTAACTAACTAACTAACTAACTAACTAACTAACTCTAACTAACTAACTAACTACTAACTAACTAACTAACTAACTAACTACTAACTAACTAACTAACTACTAACTAACTAACTAACTAACTCTAACTAACTAACTAACTAACTAACTAACTAACTAACTAACTAACTACTAACTAACTAACTAACTAACTACTAACTAACTAACTAACTACTAACTAACTAACTAACTAACTAACTAACTAACTACTATCTAACTAACTAACTAACTAACTAAATTCTTTTTGTCATTGAAAATTAATGTGTTGAGTAAGTACATGTCATTATAGTGTATTTGCCGGGATATTAATACTGTGAAATCACCATTTCAATTTCTGTGGTGATGGGTTCTAAATAAGCCAACTACTTTCTAAATTCTCCAACATTCTTGAGACATGCCTTTATTTTGGTTATGATCCTGCGGTATTATTACGTAATATTTTTACTTTCTATTCAATAATTATTTTAAGTTTCACATTCATAAGTATTATTTAGTAGCTGCTATTTCCACTCCAAAGTAAACATTTCAAAACATATTTTTCATATTTTGATATGTGTGTCACTGATAACTTGTGAACAAACAAAAAGCCATTGGCAGGAAAGTCGTTTGAAAATTTTGTAACATTTTTAATTAGAATGTTGCATATGCCACATAACATATTGCGGCACACACACCTTTTTTTTTTGGCGCTGCACTCTCTTACCATGCACTTCGTAATGACTTTTCTCAGAAACCATTGCTCACACATTTAATAAAAACTTTAACTTTTAGTTTTCGTTTCAAGGAAAATTATATTTAAATTAGTTTTCTTTTTCCATCAACATATCGTTGCGATATATTTGTGTTGCACTTATATAAAATGCGTGCTGTCAGGGAAAAATACTATTAAAGCTATTTGATAAATCGCCATATCGTATGACTACTGCCCAGCACCAAAATAACTTTAGGTTTTTTTCCAATATTTAATAGTTGTGGCAAAATAAGTCTATAAAACGATTTGTGCTCTAGTTTGTAACACATTATTCTAGTCATATGTTAGGTTAAAAAAAATTTTCCTCAATAGCTAAAACAAGCAATTAGTCAATTGATGCAGAAAAAAATAATAAATGCATATAGAAAAATAAATTTATTTTGCTAAGAGCTTTTGAAAATGAAACTCCACATATAAAACACAAGTGGAATATATTTTAACACTCATACAGAAAATACACTACCACATAAATAAAGTTGTAGGTTTTTTCTTCATCTGAAAGAAAAAATTGCATAATTGGGTCAATTACTTAAAGGCTTAACTCGGAAATCAAGTTTTTTTTTTCTTTAATAAGAATATCGATTACCTGATACCCTACTGTCCTGCCATATATATAGCAGAAGAGATTAGACAGAAGAGTAGATTATAGACCAGACAATAGATGACACAATAGACTTGATTATAGACAAGAAAAAAAACTAACCTATAGACTTTAATAGAGACAAGATTATAGATTATACTATATACTAGACTATAGACTAGACTACCGACTAGACTATATATTAGACCATAGACTAGACTTTACTAGACTATAGACTAGACTACCGACTAGACTATAGATTAGACCATAGACTAGACTTTATACTAGACTATAGCCTAGACTATAGACTGGACTATAGACTAGACTATAGACTAGACTATAGACTAGACTATAGACTAGACTATAGACTAGACTATAGACTAGACTATAGACTAGACTATAGACTAGACTATAGACTAGACTATAGACTAGACTATAGACTAGACTATAGACTAGACTGTAGACTAGACTATAGACTAGACTATAGACTAGACTATAGACTAGACTATAGACTAGACTATAGACTAGACTATAGACTAGACTATAGACTAGACTATAGACTAGACTATAGACTAGACTATATAGACTATAGACTAGACTATAGACTAGACTATAGACTAGACTATAGACTAGACTATAGACTAGACTATAGACTAAACTATAGACTAGACTACAGACTAGACTATAGACTAGACTATAGACTAGACTATAGACTAGACTATAGACTAGACTATAGACTAGACTATAGACTAGACTATAGACTAGACTATAGACTAGACTATAGACTAGACTATAGACTAGACTATAGACTAGACTATAGACTAGACTATAGACTAGACTATAGACTAGACTATAGACTAGACTATAGACTAGACTATAGACTAGACTATAGACTAGACTATAGACTAGACTATAGACTAGACTATAGACTAGACTATAGACTAGACTATAGACTAGACTATAGACTAGACTATAGACTAGACTATAGACTAGACTATAGACTAGACTATAGACTAGACTATAGACTAGACTATAGACTAGACTATAGACTAGACTATAGACTAGACTATAGACTAGACTATAGACCAGACTATAGACTAGACTATAGACTAGACTATAGACTAGACTATAGACTAGACTATAGACTAGACTATAGACTAGACTATAGACTAGACTATAGACTAGACTATAGACTAGACTAAAGACTAGACTATAGACTAGACTATAGACTAGACTATAGACTAGACTATAGACCAGACTATAGACTAGACTATAGACTAGACTATAGACTAGACTATAGACTAGACTATAGACTAGACTATAGACTAGACTATAGACTAGACTATAGACTAGACTATAGACTAGACTATAGACTAGACTATAGACTAGACTATAGACTAGACTATAGACTAGACTATAGACTAGACTATAGACTAGACTATAGACTAGACTATAGACTAGACTATAGACTAGACTATAGACTACACTAGACTATAGACTACACTAGACTATAGACTACACTAGACTATAGACTACACTAGACTATAGACTACACTAGACTATAGACTAGACTATAGACTAGACTATAGACTAGACTATAGACTAGACTATAGACTAGACTATAGACTAGACTATAGACTAGACTATAGACTAGACTAAAGACTAGACTATAGACTAGACTATAGACTAGACTATAGACTAGACTATAGACTATAGATAGACTAGACTATAGACTAGACTATAGACTAGACTATAGACTAGACTATAGACTAGACTATAGACTAGACTATAGACTAGACTATAGACTAGACTATAGACTAGACTATAGACTAGACTATAGACTAGACTATAGACTAGACTATAGACTAGACTATAGACTAGACTATAGACTAGACTATAGACTAGACTATAGACTAGACTATAGACTAGACTATAGACTAGACTATAGACTAGACTATAGACTAGACTATAGACTAGACTATGGACTAGACTATAGACTAGACTATAGACTAGACTATACTAGACTATACTAGACTATAGACTAGACTACCTAGACTATAGACTAGACTATAGACTAGACTATAGACTAGACTATAGACTAGACTATAGACTAGACTATAGACTAGACTATAGACTAGACTATAGACTAGACTATAGACTAGACTATAGACTAGACTATAGACTAGACTATAGACTAGACTATAGACTAGACTATAGACTAGACTATAGACTAGACTATAGACTAGACTATAGACTAGACTATAGACTAGACTATAGACTAGACTATAGACTAGACTAGACTATAGACTAGACTATAGACTATAGACTAGACTATAGACTAGACTATAGACTAGACTATAGACTAGACTATAGACTAGACTATAGACTAGACTATAGACTAGACTATAGACTAGACTATAGACTAGACTATAGACTAGACTATAGACTAGACTATAGACTAGACTATAGACTAGACTATAGACTAGACTATATACTAGACTATAGACTAGACTATAGACTAGACTATAGACTAGACTATAGACTAGACTATAGACTAGACTATAGACTAGACTATAGACTAGACTATAGACTAGACTATAGACTAGACTATAGACTAGACTATAGACTAGACTATAGACTAGACTATAGACTAGACTATAGACTAGACTATAGACTAGACTATAGACTAGACTATAGACTAGACTATAGACTAGACTATAGACTAGACTATATACTAGACTATAGACTAGACTATAGACTAGACTATAGACTAGACTATAGACTAGACTATAGACTAGACTATAGACTAGACTATAGACTAGACTATAGACTAGACTATAGACTAGACTATAGTCTACTATAGACTAGACTATAGACTAGATTATAGCTTAGAATATAGTCTAGACTATAGACTAGACTATAGACTAGATTATAGCCTAGAATAAAGTCTAGACTATAGACTCTATAGGCTACACTATAGTTCCGAAATATTATGATTCTGTCCCATTGTGCACTTCTGCATCTAATAAGCGGAATGTTTGTAGTTCAGAAATAAAAGCATTTTCTTCTAAAGATCTTTAATGATATCTTCAAAGAGAGGCTGTAATTGATTTTCTTCATGTTAACCGTTAAATAACTTAACTGCCCTTCTTAACAATTAATATAGCGTATCAAACAATACCTAATGACTGATCATAATTTTAGTACCAGCCTCTATAAGTGTATAATTAAAGCCTTATAGTAACAAAAAAATACCAAAATAATCATAAATTATAAAAAAATCAATTATTTTTTTTCTAAAGCAAAAGCTAAAAAAATATCAATGATAGACAGCCAGAAGAAAATACTAACAAGTGCTATGAAAAATTTAAATTAAACTCGAGCAAAAGTTTTAAAAAATATATTAAAAAAAAAACTTAGGTATTTTATAAATACAAAAGAAATAATTAATGAATATGCAGAAATATTACAAAAACTATTTTCATGCCTTTTACTTCAATTAAAATTTGATAAAAAAAACTTCACAAAATAAATCTATCAAAAATTTAAACTGTGTGAATAAATAAACATAAAAGAAATAAAATCAAATTGTATAAAATAAATAATTTAAAGTGAAAGTATTCAAATAAAACATAACATTTTTTTTTCTCTTTTTGGGGATTAAAAATTATGTGAATTAATACAACAGTTGGTTCAATGTGAACAAATGTTAAATGGTTATTAAGTGCTGTTTCTGTTTCTTCTGATACAATTTGTATGTTAATTATGTTACTTAAATAGAAATAAAATTTTAACAAAACGCGAAGAAAAATATCGCAGTTCATTTTAAGAGATACAACAAGAAATACCAATAATAAATGGTTAATGTGGTTTTTTGTTTAAATCATTCAGAGGTCTGTTAAATAATAAAAAACAAAAACTTATAATGTGCAAAAATCTAGAGCAATTAGTTCATTGAAATCCATATGATGCAATCCAATGGAATGGAATGTCTTTAGCGGTTTTTGCTGCTGCAAATGAATGCTGAAAAAACAGGTGTCTTAAAATGTTACCGGAATTAAAATATGTTCGATATTTTTATATTGGAACAAAACTTGAGAAAAACAAAAATGTGAATAATTTAAAGTTATATCCAGGCCGATTTTATAAATATAGTCTAGTCTGTAGTCTTGTCTATAGTCTAGTCTGTAGTCTAGTCTGTAGTCTAGTCTGTAGTCTAGTCTGTAGTCTAGTCTGTAGTCTAGTCTG
This sequence comes from Lucilia sericata, assembly GCF_015586225.1. Taxonomy (NCBI): domain Eukaryota; kingdom Metazoa; phylum Arthropoda; class Insecta; order Diptera; family Calliphoridae; genus Lucilia; species Lucilia sericata. The sequence goes on from NW_023994803.1 coordinate 194,148, forward strand.
TAGTCTAGTCTGTAGTCTAGTCTGTAGTCTAGTCTGTAGTCTAGTCTGTAGTCTAGTCTGTAGTCTAGTCTGTAGTCTAGTCTGTAGTCTAGTCTGTAGTCTAGTCTGTAGTCTAGTCTGTAGTCTAGTCTATAGTCTAGTCTGTAGTCTAGTCTGTAGTCTAGTCTGTAGTCTAGTCTATAGTCTAGTCTATAGTCTAGTCTATAGTCTAGTCTATAGTCTAGTCTATAGTCTAGTCTATAGTCTAGTCTATAGTCTAGTCTATAGTCTAGTCTATAGTCTAGTCTATAGTCTAGTCTATAGTCTAGTCTATAGTCTAGTCTATAGTCTAGTCTATAGTCTAGTCTATAGTCTAGTCTATAGTCTAGTCTATAGTCTAGTCTATAGTCTAGTCTATAGTCTAGTCTATAGTCTAGTCTATAGTCTAGTCTATAGTCTAGTCTATAGTCTAGTCTATAGTCTAGTCTATAGTCTAGTCTATAGTCTAGTCTATAGTCTAGTCTATAGTCTAGTCTATAGTCTAGTCTATAGTCTAGTCTATAGTCTAGTCTATAGTCTAGTCTATAGTCGTCTATAGTCTAGTCTAGTCTAGTCTATAGTCTAGTCTATAGTCTAGTCTATAGTCTAGTCTATAGTCTAGTCTATAGTCTAGTCTATAGTCTAGTCTATAGTCTAGTCTATAGTCTAGTCTATAGTCTAGTCTATAGTCTAGTCTATAGTCTAGTCTATAGTCTAGTCTATAGTCTAGTCTATAGTCTAGTCTATAGTCTAGTCTATAGTCTAGTCTATAGTCTAGTCTATAGTCTAGTCTATAGTCTAGTCTATAGTCTAGTCTATAGTCTAGTCTATAGTCTAGTCTATAGTCTAGTCTATAGTCTAGTCTATAGTCTAGTCTATAGTCTAGTCTAGTCTAGTCTAGTCTATAGTCTAGTCTATAGTCTAGTCTATAGTCTAGTCTATAGTCTAGTCTATAGTCTAGTCTATAGTCTAGTCTATAGTCTATCTATAGTCTAGTCTATAGTCTAGTCTATAGTCTAGTCTATAGTCTAGTCTATAGTCTAGTCTATAGTCTAGTCTATAGTCTAGTCTATAGTCTAGTCTATAGTCTAGTCTATAGTCTAGTCTATAGTCTAGTCTATAGTCTAGTCTATAGTCTAGTCTATAGTCTAGTCTATAGTCTAGTCTATAGTCTAGTCTATAGTCTAGTCTATAGTCTAGTCTATAGTCTAGTCTATAGTCTAGTCTATAGTCTAGTCTATAGTCTAGTCTATAGTCTAGTCTATAGTCTAGTCTATAGTCTAGTCTATAGTCTAGTCTATAGTCTAGTCTATAGTCTAGTCTATAGTCTAGTCTATAGTCTAGTCTATAGTCTAGTCTATAGTCTAGTCTATAGTCTAGTCTATAGTCTAGTCTATAGTCTAGTCTATAGTCTAGTCTATAGTCTAGTCTATAGTCTAGTCTATAGTCTAGTCTATAGTCTAGTCTATAGTCTAGTCTATAGTCTAGTCTATAGTCTAGTCTATAGTCTAGTCTATAGTCTAGTCTATAGTCTAGTCTATAGTCTAGTCTATAGTCTAGTGTAGTCTATAGTCTAGTCTAGTCTATAGTCTAGTCTAGTCTATAGTCTAGTCTAGTCTATAGTCTAGTCTAGTCTAGTCTATAGTCTAGTCTAGTCTAGTCTAGTCTAGTCTAGTCTAGTCTAGTCTAGTCTAGTCTAGTCTAGTCTAGCTAGTCTAGTCTAGTCTAGTCTATAGTCTAGTCTAGTCTATAGTCTAGTCTAGTCTATAGTCTATAGTCTATAGTCTATAGTCTATAGTCTAGTCTATAGTCTAGTCTATAGTCTAGTCTATAGTCTAGTCTATAGTCTAGTCTATAGTCTAGTCTATAGTCTAGTCTATAGTCTAGTCTATAGTCTAGTCTATAGTCAGTCTATAGTCTAGTCTATAGTCTAGTCTATAGTCTAGTCTATAGTCTAGTCTATAGTCTAGTCTATAGTCTAGTCTATAGTCTAGTCTATAGTCTAGTCTATAGTCTAGTCTATAGTCTAGTCTATAGTCTAGTCTATAGTCTAGTCTATAGTCTAGTCTATAGTCTAGTCTATAGTCTAGTCTATATCTAGTCTATAGTCTAGTCTATAGTCTAGTCTATAGTCTAGTCTATAGTCTAGTCTATAGTCTAGTCTATAGTCTAGTCTATAGTCTAGTCTATAGTCTAGTCTATAGTCTAGTCTATAGTCTAGTCTATAGTCTAGTCTATAGTCTAGTCTATAGTCTAGTCTATAGTCTAGTCTATAGTCTAGTCTATAGTCTAGTCTATAGTCTAGTCTATAGTCTAGTCTATAGTCTAGTCTATAGTCTAGTCTATAGTATAGTCTATAGTCTAGTCTATAGTCTAGTCTATAGTCTAGTCTATAGTCTAGTCTATAGTCTAGTCTATAGTCTAGTCTATAGTCTAGTCTATAGTCTAGTCTATAGTCTAGTCTATAGTCTAGTCTATAGTCTAGTCTATAGTCTAGTCTATAGTCTAGTCTATAGTCTAGTCTATAGTCTAGTCTATAGTCTAGTCTATAGTCTAGTCTATAGTCTAGTCTATAGTCTAGTCTATAGTCTAGTCTATAGTCTAGTCTATAGTCTAGTCTATCTAGTCTATAGTCTGGTCTATAGACTAGTCAATAGACTAGTCAATAGTCTAGTCTATAGTCTAGTCTATAGTCTAGTCTATAGTCTAGTCTATAGTCTAGTCTATAGTCTAGTCTATAGTCTAGTCTATAGTCTAGTCTATAGTCTAGTCTATAGTCTAGTCTATAGTCTAGTCTATAGTCTAGTCTATAGTCTAGTCTATAGTCTAGTCTATAGTCTAGTCTATAGTCTAGTCTATAGTCTAGTCTATTCTATAGTCCAGTCTATAGTCTAGTCTATAGTCGAGTCTATTTCTAGTCTATAGTCTAGTCTATAGTCTAGTCTATAGTCTAGTCTATAGTCTAGTCTATAGTCTAGTCTATAGTCTAGTCTATAGTCTAGTCTATAGTCTAGTCTATAGTCTAGTCTATAGTCTAGTCTATAGTCTAGTCTATAGTCTAGTCTATAGTCTAGTCTATAGTCTAGTCTATAGTCTAGTCTATAGTCTAGTCTATAGTCTAGTCTATAGTCTAGTCTATAGTCTAGTCTATAGTCTAGTCTATAGTCTAGTCTATAGTCTAGTCTATAGTCTAGTCTATAGTCTAGTCTATAGTCTAGTCTATAGTCTAGTCTATAGTCTAGTCTATAGTCTAGTCTATAGTCTAGTCTATAGTCTAGTCTATAGTCTAGTCTATAGTCTAGTCTATAGTCTAGTCTATAGTCTAGTCTATAGTCTAGTCTATAGTCTAGTCTATAGTCTAGTCTATAGTCTAGTCTATAGTCTAGTCTATAGTGTACTCTATAGTCTAGTCTATAGTGTACTCTATAGTCTATTCTACAGTTTATTGTCCTTAGAATTTTCAATATTCAAAAATTTTACTTTTTACCTCTTATAGGGTTAATATATTCCCTAAAAGTTATACCATTTACGTCGGCTGCAGGGTATGTACATAAAAACAAGTTTTGAAATCACTCTGAGTTCAAAATAATTTAGAATACAACTTTATAACTTACTTACAAATAATTGGAAAATTTATAATAATTTTATCGATATTTTCATAAATTAACCATGTAATTATCTGCTTAAGGGGGAGCTGTCAACACCTGTCTTTTACTGGTTCAAATACTCACTCACACAAATCACAAACGAACAAACACAATTTAATAAATTGTCCACATGATTGATTTCAGAACAAAGTTGTTCTGAAACTTAATTAAAACAACTAAATCATTTAGCTAAAATCAAATTAAAACACTCTTAAAAGCAACCAATTAGTTGAGTTAGTCACTCGAAAAGGTGTAAAAGACAAAACTGAAAAAAAATTAATTTAATTATCCGGTTTAATTAAGGGCAATTACGTGTTTGCATGAATGAATGCTGGGGTGAAATAAATACAGTTGAATTTATTATAATAATGACGCATTAATAATAATTTCCTTTAATTATTTATTTCTGCTATAAGTACAGGTTAAACCATGTATGTATGTTAGTACATAAGTATGTATGTAAATAGCGAATTTGTTTTCAAATGTTTCAATTGATACATAAATATCTTTAAATTGATTAGGTGTTTCTTAAACATTATTCTCTTGTTGTTAAGCTCTTAAATAGTTTATAGTTTATTTAAACAAATTAATATATTAGCTGCATTACAATTTATAAATGAATTTCATAAATTTTAACTATTTTTTAAATTATAACACAAAATGTAGTTTAAGGTCAATTTTACATTCAAAAATATTGTATTTTTAAGAAGTTTGTATTTTTTCTCTTAAACACATTCATGAAATATTTCACGAATGCAAATATTTGCAACCAAAATAACTTGTCGAATGGCAAAGGCGTAGCCCACACAATAAAAGACTATAGAATGAAGACTAGACCATGGACAAGACTATGGACAACACTTTAGATTACCTTATCCAATGGACAATGGACTACAGACTGATCTGTATCAAGACTATATAATGAGCTATAGTTAACTATAGACTGATCTATAGTCAAAACTATAGACTGATCTATAGTCAAGACTATAGACTGATCTATTGTGAAGACAATAGACTGATTTATATTCAATACTGTAGATTGAACTTTAGCCAAGACTATGGACTAATTTATATTCAATAGTGTAAACTGAACTTTAGCCAAGACTGTAGACTGATCTATAGCTAAGACATAGAATGATCTGTAGTCAAGACTATAGACTGATCAGAATGATCAGACCATAGACTAGACTATAGACTTGACTATAGACAAGACTACAGACTAGACTATAGACTAGACTATAGACTAAACTATAGACTAGACTATAGACTATATTATAGACTAGACTATAGACAAGATTAGACTACAGACTAGACTGTAGACTAGACTATAGACTATACTATAGACTAGACTATAGACTAGACTATAGGCTAGACTATAGACTAGACTACTGATTATAATATAGACTAGGCTATAGACTAGACTACAGACTAGACTGTAGACTAGACTATAGACTAGACTATTGACTATACTATAGACTAGACTATAGACTAGACTATAAACTATATACTAGACTAGACTATTGACTAGACTACAAACTATAGACTAGACTATAAACTATATACTAGACTAGACTATAGAATATAGACTAGACTATAGACTAGACTATAGACTAGACTATAGACTAGACTATAGACTAGACTATAGACTAGACTATAGACTAGACTATAGACTAGACTATAGACTAGACTATAGACTAGACTATAGACTAGACTATAGACTAGACTATAGACTAGACTATAGACTAGACTATAGACTAGACTATAGACTAGACTATAGACTATACTATAGACTAGACTATAGACTAGACTATAGACTAGACTATAGACTAGACTATAGACTAGACTATAGACTATACTATAGACTAGACTATAGACTAGACTATAGACTAGACTATAGACTAGACTATAGACTAGACTATAGACTAGACTATAGACTAGACTAAGACTAGACTATAGACTAGACTATAGACTAGACTATAGACTAGACTATAGACTAGACTATAGTCTAGACTAGACTAACTAGACTAGACTATAGACTAGACTATAGACTAGACTATAGTCTAGCTATAGACTAGACTATAGACTAGACTATAGACTAGACTATAGACTAGACTATAGACTAGACTATAGACTAGACTATAGACTAGACTATAGACTGACTATAGACTAGACTATAGACTAGACTATAGACTAGACTATCGACTAGACTATAGACTAGACTATAGACTAGACTATAGACTAGACTATAGACTAACTATAGACTAGACTATAGACTAGACTATAGACTAGACTATAGACTAGACTATAGACTAGACTATAGACTAGACTATAGACTAGACTATAGACTAGACTATAGACTAGACTATGACTAGACTATAGACTAGACTATAGACTAGACTATAGACTAGACTATAGACTAGACTATAGACTAGACTATAGACTAGACTATAGACTAGACTATAGACTAGACTATAGACTAGACTATAGACTAGACTATAGACTAGACTATAGACTAGACTATAGACTAGACTATAGACTAGACTATAGACTAGACTATAGACTAGACTATAGACTAGACTATAGACTAGACTATAGACTAGACTATAGACTAGACTATAGACTAGACTATAGACTAGACTATAGACTAGACTATAGACTAGACTAAGACTAGACTATAGACTAGACTATAGACTAGACTATAGACTAGACTAGACTATAGACTATAGACTAGACTATATAGACTATATAGACTAGACTATAGACCATGGACACACACTTCAAATTACTCTATCGAATAGTCTATAGACAAGACTATAGATTAGGCTATAGACTAAACTATAAACTAGACTATAGACTGAACTATATACCGGACTATAGACTAGTCTGTTGTCCAGGCTATGCTAGTCTACTACTGTCTAGAACTATAATTTAACCTACTGCAAAGGTCTTAAGATATGTAAAACTACGCTTCTGCACTCTTGTTTATTACAAATACGTTTATGGACAAATCATAATGAAAAACACTTTACTTTTGAGCTGGTTAGATGTTTGGCTAACAGGCTGATTGCTGTCTGACACACACACAAAACTACAGTAATACTAAAAAAACGAAAACTCAAAATCGATTACAATAAAATAGATCTATTCGTACTAAATACTTTAAAAACTTATTTAAATGTTATAAGCCGTAAATGTGTTACAATTTAGTTTTTTCTCTGTTTGTGTATATTTTGTTTCGATTTCTTAGTGTCTAAGAAAATCATATATAATCAATCAATTCAACGAACCATAACACATTCATACGTTCATTTAAACATTCATTCATTGATTATGGTTAAATGGTTAAGAAACAACAACAAAAAATAAATAAATTAAGGCAGACACAGACCACAAATCCGTAATTTAAGTCAATACACACCATATTGACTGGAACATATACAAACATATGTATTCGCAGTCGAACTTGCTGCATTACAACTTGTAAAGCAATTGTGTTAATGCAGGTTTTTTGTAGGCGTGTTTCATTGGTTACATGCCCCAAAGAACGGGATTACAAATTTTGCCTTAATATTTAAAAAAATAATTTGTTAATAATTCTGAAATATTTTATTTCAGTTTTTCAAATGAATAGCTTTAAGGGTAAAAAAAACTATAATATTTTAATTGGTTTTTTTCTAGTTCTGTTTGTTTCTTTGGCGTTCAAATGTTAAGTAATGTTTGCATGTCTATGAGTTCTTTGTCAAAATAGTAGTCAATCAAGCGCGGGTTTATAGAACTTAAATACCTGAAAATTTATATAATGTGCACTAGTTAAGAAACCTTACAAAAAATCCGATTGGCTTTTTAGTTAAACTATTAATATTTGTGCTAATAAAAATAAATAAATTACGCAAAACGCATACTCACATAAATTAGAATTTTAAATTAATCATTTATCTATATTTAAAAATCAACATGATATCAAATCTTGACAGTTGTAAATACATTTGATTAATTTGTACTTACATATGTTGCAAAATAAACAAAATAAATTAAAATAAATGTTTTAATTTCACTTTAATTACAAATCGTTTTAATGTCTATTAACAGCTTAATTGCATTTTTTCCTTCTTATCGTTAAGTGTTCAAAATAAACAAAAGACTTAAGATACATACGTACGTAAGATCCGGAGTATTTCTAAAGCGTAGTTTTTTTTTTGGTGGAATGATTAATTTTTGGTTTTTTGTTCCAAAAGCATTTTCTAAAATGAGACTGACTAGAGACTATAAGTAATCTATAGTCAAGACTATAGACTGCTCAAGAGTAAAGACTAAAGACTTATTTAAAGTCAAGACTATAGACTATCTATAGACAAGACAGTAAAACTGATATGCAGTCGAGACTACAGACTAATCGATAGTCAGACTTATAGACTGATCTATAGTTAAGACTATAGACTGATCTATAGTTAAGACTATAGACTGATCTATAGTCAAGACTATAGACTGATCTATAGTTAAGACTACAGACTGAACTATAATTAAGACTATAGACCAATCTATAGACAAGACTATAGACTAATCTCTAGTTAAGACTGTAGACCAAACTATACACAAGACTATAGACTGATCTATGTTAAGACTATAGATAGATCTATAGTCAAGACTACAGACTGATCTATAGTCAAGACTATAGATAGATCTATAGTCAAGACTATAGATAGATCTATAGTCAAGCCTATAAACTGATCTATTATAGTAAATTTTATACACTGATCTATAGTTTAAGGCTATATACTGACCTATAGTCAAGACTATAGACTGATCTACAGTCAAGACTACAGACTGATCTATAGTTAAGACTATAGACTGATCTATAGTTAAGACTATAGACTAAACTATAGTCAAGACTAAAGATTGATCTATAGTCAAAATAATAGACTGATCTCTTGTTAAGACTATAGACTGATCTATAATTAAGACTATAGACCAAACTATAGACAAACAATAGACTGATCTATAGTTAAGACTATAGATAGATCTATAGTCAAGACTATAGACTGATCTATAGTCAAGCTATAGATAGATCTATAGTCAAGCTTATAGATAGATCTATAGTCAAGCTTAGATAGATCTATAGTCAAGACTATAGATAGATCTATAGTCAAGACTATAGATAGATCTATAGTCAAGACTATAGATAGATCTATAGTCGAGACTATAGATAGATCTATAGTCAAGACTATAGATAGATCTATAGTCCAGACTATAACTTGACTATAGATCAGTGTATAGGCTGACTATAGATCTATCTATAGGCTTGACTATAGATCTATCTATAGTCTTGACTATAGATCTATCTATAGTCTGGACTATAGATCTATCTATAGTCTTACTATAGATCTATCTATAGTCTCGACTAGATCTATCTATAGTCTTGACTATAGATCTATCTATAGTCTTGACTATAGATCTATCTATAGTCTTGACTATAGATCTATCTATACTATCTATAAGCTTGACTATAGATCTATCTATAAGCTTGACTATAGATCTATCTATAGGCTTGACTATAGATCATCTATAGTCTTGACTATAGATCTATCTATAGTCTTAACTATAGATCAGTCTATTGTCTTGTCTATAGTTTGGTCTATAGTCTTAATTATAGATCAGTCTATAGTCTTAACAAGATCAGTCTATTATTTTGACTATAGATCAATCTTTAGTCTTGACTATAGTTTAGTCTATAGTCTTAACTATAGATCAGTCTATAGTCTTAACTATAGATCAGTCTGTAGTCTTGACTGTAGATCAGTCTATAGTCTTGACTATAGGTCAGTATATAGCCTTAACTATAGATCAGTGTATAAATTTACTATAATAGATCAGTTTATAGGCTTGACTATAGATCTATCTATAGTCTTGACTATAGATCTATCTATAGTCTTGACTATAGATCAGTCTGTAGTCTTGACTATAGATCTATCTATAGTCTTAACTATAGATCAGTCTATAGTCTTGTGTATAGTTTGGTCTACAGTCTTAACTAGAGATTAGTCTATAGTCTTGTCTATAGATTGGTCTATAGTCTTAATTATAGTTCAGTCTGTAGTCTTAACTATAGATCAGTCTATAGTCTTGACTATAGATCAGTCTATAGTCTTAACTATAGATCAGTCTATAGTCTTAACTATAGATCAGTCTATAAGTCTTGACTATCGATTAGTCTGTAGTCTCGACTGCATATCAGTTTACTGTCTTGTCTATAGATTAGTCTATAGTCTTGACTTTAAATAAGTCTTTAGTCTTTACTCTTGAGCAGTCTATAGTCTTGACTATAGATTACTTTATAGTCTCTAGTCAGTCTCATTTTAGAAAATGCTTTTGGAACAAAAAACCAAAAATTAATCATTCCACCAAAAAAAACTACGCTTTAGAAATACTCCGGATCTTACGTACGTATGTATCTTAAGTCTTTTGTTTATTTTGAACACTTAACGATTAAGAAGGAAAAAATGCAATTAAGCTGTTAATAGACATTAAAACGATTTGTAATTAAATGTGAAATTAAAACATTTATTTTAATTTATTTTGTTTTATTTTGCAACATATGTAAGTACAAATTTAATCAAATGTATTTACAACTGTCAAGATTTGATATCATGTTGATTTTTAAATATAGATAAATGATTAATTTAAAATTCTAATTTATGTGAGTATGCGTTTTGCGTAATTTATTTTATTTTTATTAGCACAAATATTAATAGTTTAACTATTAAAAAGCCAATCGGATTTTTTGTAAGGTTTCTTAACTAGTGCACATTTATATAAATTTTCAGGTATTTAAGTTCTATAAACCCGCGCTTGATTGACTACTATTTTGACAAAGAACTCATAGACATGCAAACATTACTTAACATTTGAACGCCAAAGAAACAAACAGAACTAGAAAAAAACCAATTAAAATATAGTTTTTTTTACCCTTAAAGCTATTCATTTGAAAAACTGAAATAAAATATTTCAGAATTATTAACAAATTATTTTTTAAATATTTAAGGCAAATTTGTAATCCCGTTCTTTGGGGCATGTAACCAATGAAACACGCCTACAAAAACCTGCATTAACACAATTGCTTTACAAGTTGTAATGCAGCAAGTTCGACTGCGAATACATATGTTTGTATATGTTCCAGTCAATATGGTGTGTATTGACTTTAAATTACGGATTTGTGGTCTGTGTCTGCCTTAATTTATTATTTATTTTGTTGTTGTTCTCTTAACCATTTAACCATAATCAATGAATGAATGTTTAAATGAACGTATGAATGTGTTATGGTTCGTTGAATTGATTGATTATATGATTTTCTTAGACACTAAGAAATCGAAACAAAATATACACAAACAGAGAAAAACTAAATTGTAACACATTTACGGCTTATAACATTTAAATAAGTTTTTAAAGTATTTATGTACGAATAGATCTATTTTATTGTAATCGATTTTGAGTTTTCGTTTTTTGTATTTACTGTAGTTTGTGTGTGTGTCAGACAGCAATCAGCCTGTTAGCCAAACATCTAACCAGCTCAAAGTAAAGTGTTTTTCATTATGATTTTGTCCATAAACGTATTTGTAATAAACAGAGTGCAGAAGCGTAGTTTTACATATCTTAAGACCTTTGCAGTAGGTTAAATTATAGTTCTAGACAGTAGACTAGACTATAGCCTGGACAACAGACTAGTCTATAGTCCGGTATATAGTTCAGTCTATAGTCTAGTTTATAGTTTAGTCTATAGCCTAATCTATAGTCTTGTCTATAGACTATTCGATAGAGTAATTTGAAGTGTTGTCCATGGTCTATAGTCTAGTCTATAGTCTAGTCTATAGTCTAGTCTATAGTCTAGTCTATAGTCTAGTCTATAGTCTAGTCTATAGTCTAGTCTATAGTCTAGTCTATAGTCTAGTCTATAGTCTAGTCTATAGTCTAGTCTATAGTCTAGTCTATAGTCTAGTCTATAGTCTAGTCTATAGTCTAGTCTATAGTCTAGTCTATAGTCTAGTCTATAGTCTAGTCTATAGTCTAGTCTATAGTCTAGTCTATAGTCTAGTCTATAGTCTAGTCTATAGTCTAGTCTATAGTCTAGTCTATAGTCTAGTCTATAGTCTAGTCTATAGTCTAGTCTATAGTCTAGTCTATAGTCTAGTCTATAGTCTAGTCTATAGTCTAGTCTATAGTCTAGTCTATAGTCTAGTCTATAGTCTAGTCTATAGTCTAGTCTATAGTCTAGTCTATAGTCTAGTCTATAGTCTAGTCTATAGTCTAGTCTATAGTCTAGTCTATAGTCTAGTCTATAGTCTAGTCTATAGTCTAGTCTATAGTCTAGTCTATAGTCTAGTCTATAGTCTAGTCTATAGTCTAGTCTATAGTCTAGTCTATAGTCTAGTCTATAGTCTAGTCTATAGTCTAGTCTATAGTCTAGTCTATAGTCTAGTCTATAGTCTAGTCTATAGTCTAGTCTATAGTCTAGTCTATAGTCTAGTCTATAGTCTAGTCTATAGTCTAGACTATAGTCTAGTCTATAGTCTAGTCTATAGTCTAGTCTATAGTCTAGTCTAGTCTAGACTATAGTCTAGTCTATAGTCTAGTCTATAGTCTAGTCTATAGTCTAGTCTATAGTCTAGTCTATAGTCTAGTCTATAGTCTAGTCTATAGTCTAGTCTATAGTCTAGTCTATAGTCTAGTCTATAGTCTAGTCTATAGTCTAGTCTATAGTCTAGTCTATAGTCTAGTCTATAGTCTAGTCTATAGTCTAGTCTATAGTCTAGTCTATAGTCTAGTCTATAGTATAGTCTATAGTCTAGTCTATAGTCTAGTCTATAGTCTAGTCTATAGTCTAGTCTATAGTCTAGTCTATAGTCTAGTCTATAGTCTAGTCTATAGTCTAGTCTATAGTCTAGTCTATAGTCTAGTCTATAGTCTAGTCTATAGTCTAGTCTATAGTCTAGTCTATAGTCTAGTCTATAGTCTAGTCTATAGTCTAGTCTATATTCTATAGTCTAGTCTAGTATATAGTTTATAGTCTAGTCTATAGTTTGTAGTCTAGTCAATAGTCTAGTCTAGTATATAGTTTATAGTCTAGTCATAGTCTAGTCTATAGTATAGTCAATAGTCTAGTCTATAGTCTAGTCTACAGTCTAGTCTGTAGTCTAGTCTATAGCCTAGTCTATATTATAATCAGTAGTCTAGTCTATAGTCTAGCCTATAGTCTAGTCTATAGTCTAGTCTATAGTATAGTCTATAGTCTAGTCTACAGTCTAGTCTGTAGTCTAATCTTGTCTATAGTCTAGTCTATAATATAGTCTATAGTCTAGTCTATAGTTTAGTCTATAGTCTAGTCTATAGTCTAGTCTGTAGTCTTGTCTATAGTCAAGTCTATAGTCTAGTCTATGGTCTGATCATTCTGATCAGTCTATAGTCTTGACTACAGATCATTCTATGTCTTAGCTATAGATCAGTCTACAGTCTTGGCTAAAGTTCAGTTTACACTATTGAATATAAATTAGTCCATAGTCTTGGCTAAAGTTCAATCTACAGTATTGAATATAAATCAGTCTATTGTCTTCACAATAGATCAGTCTATAGTCTTGACTATAGATCAGTCTATAGTTTTGACTATAGATCAGTCTATAGTCTTAACTATAGCTCATTATAGTCTTGATACAGATCAGTCTGTAGTCCATTGTCCATTGGATAAGGTAATCTAAAGTGTTGTCCATAGTCTTGTCCATGGTCTAGTCTTCATTCTATAGTCTTTTATTGTGTGGGCTACGCCTTTGCCATTCGACAAGTTATTTTGGTTGCAAATATTTGCATTCGTGAAATATTTCATGAATGTGTTTAAGAGAAAAAATACAAACTTCTTAAAAATACAATATTTTTGAATGTAAAATTGACCTTAAACTACATTTTTGTGTTATAATTTAAAAAATAGTTAAAATTTATGAAATTCATTTATAAATTGTAATGCAGCTAATATATTTAATTTGTTTAAATAACTATAAACTATTTAAGAGCTTAACAACAAGAGAATAATGTTTAAGAAACACCTAATCAATTTAAAGATATTTATGTATCAATTGAAACATTTGAAAACAAATTCGCTATTTACATACATACTTATGTACTAACATACATACATGGTTTAACCTGTACTTATAGCAGAAATAAATAATTAAAGGAAATTATTATTAATGCGTCATTATTATAATAAATTCAACTGTATTTATTTCACCCCAGCATTCATTCATGCAAACACGTAATTGCCCTTAATTAAACCGGATAATTAAATTAATTTTTTTTCAGTTTTGTCTTTTACACCTTTTCGAGTGACTAACTCAACTAATTGGTTGCTTTTAAGAGTGTTTTAATTTGATTTTAGCTAAATGATTTAGTTGTTTTAATTAAGTTTCAGAACAACTTTGTTCTGAAATCAATCATGTGGACAATTTATTAATTGTGTTTGTTCGTTTGTGATTTGTGTGAGTGAGTATTTGAACCAGTAAAAGACAGGTGTTGACAGCTCCCCCTTAAGCAGATAATTACATGGTTAATTTATGAAAATATCGATAAAATTATTATAAATTTTCCAATTATTTGTAAGTAAGTTATAAAGTTGTATTCTAAATTATTTTGAACTCAGAGTGATTTCAAAACTTGTTTTTATGTACATACCCTGCAGCCGACGTAAATGGTATAACTTTTAGGGAATATATTAACCCTATAAGAGGTAAAAAGTAAAATTTTTGAATATTGAAAATTCTAAGGACAATAAACTGTAGAATAGACTATAGAGTACACTATAGACTAGACTATAGAGTACACTATAGACTAGACTAGACTAGACTATAGACTAGACTATAGACTAGACTATAGACTAGACTATAGACTAGACTATAGACTAGACTATAGACTAGACTATAGACTAGACTATAGACTAGACTATAGACTAGACTATAGACTAGACTATAGACTAGACTATAGACTAGACTATAGACTAGACTATAGACTAGACTATAGACTAGACTATAGACTAGACTATAGACTAGACTATAGACTAGACTATAGACTAGACTATAGACTAGACTATAGACTAGACTATAGACTAGACTATAGACTAGACTATAGACTAGACTATAGACTAGACTATAGACTAGACTATAGACTAGACTATAGACTAGACTATAGACTAGACTATAGACTAGACTATAGACTAGACTATAGACTAGACTATAGACTAGACTATAGACTAGACTATAGACTAGACTATAGACTAGACTATAGACTAGACTATAGACTAGAATATAGACTCGACTATAGACTAGACTATAGACTGGACTATAGAATAGACTAGACTATAGACTAGACTATAGACTAGACTATAGACTAGACTATAGACTAGACTATAGACTAGACTATAGACTAGACTATAGACTAGACTATAGACTAGACTATAGACTAGACTATAGACTAGACTATAGACTAGACTATAGACTAGACTATAGACTAGACTATAGACTAGACTATAGACTAGACTATAGACTAGACTATTGACTAGTCTATTGACTAGTCTATAGACCAGACTATAGACTAGACTATAGACTAGACTATAGACTAGACTATAGACTAGACTATAGACTAGACTATAGACTAGACTATAGACTAGACTATAGACTAGACTATAGACTAGACTAGACTAGACTATAGACTAGACTATAGACTAGACTATAGACTAGACTATAGACTAGACTATAGACTAGACTATAGACTAGACTATAGACTAGACTATAGACTAGACTATAGACTAGACTATAGACTAGACTATAGACTAGACTATAGACTAGACTATAGACTAGACTATAGACTATACTATAGACTAGACTATAGACTAGACTATAGACTAGACTATAGACTAGACTATAGACTAGACTATAGACTAGACTATAGACTAGACTATAGACTAGACTATAGACTAGACTATAGACTAGACTATAGACTACTATAGACTAGACTATAGACTAGACTATAGACTAGACTATAGACTAGACTATAGACTAGACTATAGACTAGACTATAGACTAGACTATAGACTAGACTATAGACTAGACTATAGACTAGACTATAGACTAGACTATAGACTAGACTATAGACTAGACTATAGACTAGACTATAGACTAGACTATAGACTAGACTATAGACTAGACTATAGACTAGACTATAGACTAGACTATAGACTAGACTAGACTAGACTATAGACTAGACTATAGACTAGACTATAGACTAGACTATAGACTAGACTATAGACTTGACTATAGACTAGACTATAGACTAGACTATAGACTAGACTATAGACTAGACTATAGACTAGACTATAGACTAGACTATAGACTAGACTATAGACTAGACTATAGACTAGACTAGACTATAGACTATAGACTATAGACTATAGACTATAGACTAGACTAGACTATAGACTAGACTAGACTATAGACTAGACTAGACTAGACTAGACTAGACTAGACTAGACTAGACTAGACTAGACTAGACTAGACTAGACTAGACTAGACTAGACTAGACTATAGACTAGACTAGACTAGACTATAGACTAGACTAGACTATAGACTAGACTAGACTATAGACTAGACTAGACTATAGACTACACTAGACTATAGACTAGACTATAGACTAGACTATAGACTAGACTATAGACTAGACTATAGACTAGACTATAGACTAGACTATAGACTAGACTATAGACTAGACTATAGACTAGACTATAGACTAGACTATAGACTAGACTATAGACTAGACTATAGACTAGACTATAGACTAGACTATAGACTAGACTATAGACTAGACTATAGACTAGACTATAGACTAGACTATAGACTAGACTATAGACTAGACTATAGACTAGACTATAGACTAGACTATAGACTAGACTATAGACTAGACTATAGACTAGACTATAGACTAGACTATAGACTAGACTATAGACTAGACTATAGACTAGACTATAGACTAGACTATAGACTAGACTATAGACTAGACTATAGACTAGACTATAGACTAGACTATAGACTAGACTATAGACTAGACTATAGACTAGACTATAGACTAGACTATAGACTAGACTATAGACTAGACTATAGACTAGACTATAGACTAGACTATAGACTAGACTATAGACTAGACTATAGACTAGACTATAGACTAGACTATAGACTAGACTATAGACTAGACTATAGACTAGACTATAGACTAGACTATAGACTAGACTATAGACTAGACTATAGACTAGACTATAGACTAGACTATAGACTAGACTATAGACTAGACTATAGACTAGACTATAGACTAGACTATAGACTAGACTATAGACTAGACTATAGACTAGACTATAGACTAGACTATAGACTAGACTATAGACTAGACTATAGACTAGACTATAGACTAGACTATAGACTAGACTATAGACTAGACTATAGACTAGACTATAGACTAGACTATAGACTAGACTATAGACTAGACTATAGACTAGACTATAGACTAGACTATAGACTAGACTATAGACTAGACTATAGACTAGACTATAGACTAGACTATAGACTAGACTATAGACTAGACTATAGACTAGACTATAGACTAGACTATAGACTAGACTATAGACTAGACTATAGACTAGACTATAGACTAGACTATAGACTAGACTATAGACTAGACTATAGACTAGACTATAGACTAGACTATAGACTAGACTATAGACTAGACTATAGACTAGACTATAGACTAGACTATAGACTAGACTATAGACTAGACTATAGACTAGACTATAGACTAGACTATAGACTAGACTATAGACTAGACTATAGACTAGACTATAGACTAGACTATAGACTAGACTATAGACTAGACTATAGACTAGACTATAGACTAGACTATAGACTAGACTATAGACTAGACTAGACTAGACTATAGACTAGACTATAGACTAGACTATAGACTAGACTATAGACTAGACTATAGACTAGACTATAGACTAGACTATAGACTAGACTATAGACTAGACTACAACTAGACTACAGACTAGACTACAGACTAGACTATAGACTAGACTACAGACTAGACTACAGACTAGACTACAGACTAGACTACAGACTAGACTACAGACTAGACTACAGACTAGACTACAGACTAGACTACAGACTAGACTACAGACTAGACTACAGACTAGACTACAGACTAGACTACAGACTACTACAGACTAGACTACAGACTAGACTACAGACTAGACTACAGACTAGACTATAGACAAGACTACAGACTAGACTATATTTATAAAATCGGCCTGGTTATATAACTTTAAATTATTCACATTTTGTTTTTCTCAAGTTTTGTTCCAATATAAAAATATCGAACATATTTTAATTCCGGTAACATTTTAAGACACCTGTTTTTTCAGCATTCATTTGCAGCAGCAAAAACCGCTAAAGACATTCCATTCCATTGGATTGCATCATATGGATTTCAATGAACTAATTGCTCTAGATTTTTGCACATTATAAGTTTTTGTTTTTTATTATTTAACAGACCTCTGAATGATTTAAACAAAAACCACATTAACCATTTATTATTGGTATTTCTTGTTGTATCTCTTAAAATGAACTGCGATATTTTTCTTCGCGTTTTGTTAAAATTTTATTTCTATTTAAGTAACATAATTAACATACAAATTGTATCAGAAGAAACAGAAACACTTAATAACCATTTAACATTTGTTCACATTGAACCAACTGTTGTATTAATTCACATAATTTTTAATCCCCAAAAAGAGAGAAAAAAAAATGTTATGTTTTATTTGAATACTTTCACTTTAAATTATTTATTTTATACAATTTGATTTTATTTCTTTTATGTTTATTTATTCACACAGTTTAAATTTTTGATAGATTTATTTTTGTGAAGTTTTTTTTATCAAATTTTAATTGAAGTAAAAGGCATGAAAATAGTTTTTGTAATATTTCTGCATATTCATTAATTATTTCTTTTGTATTTATAAAATACCTAAGTTTTTTTTTTAATATATTTTTTAAAACTTTTGCTCGAGTTTAATTTAAATTTTTCATAGCACTTGTTAGTATTTTTCTTCTGGCTGTCTATCATTGATATTTTTTAGCTTTTGCTTTAGAAAAAAAATTGATTTTTTTATAATTTATGATTATTTTGGTATTTTTTTGTTACTATAAGGCTTTAATTATACACTTATAGAGGCTGGTACTAAAATTATGATCAGTCATTAGGTATTGTTTGATACGCTATATTAATTGTTAAGAAGGGCAGTTAAGTTATTTAACGGTTAACATGAAGAAAATCAATTACAGCCTCTCTTTGAAGATATCATTAAAGATCTTTAGAAGAAAATGCTTTTATTTCTGAACTACAAACATTCCGCTTATTAGATGCAGAAGTGCACAATGGGACAGAATCATAATATTTCGGAACTATAGTGTAGCCTATAGAGTCTATAGTCTAGACTTTATTCTAGGCTATAATCTAGTCTATAGTCTAGTCTATAGTCTAGACTATATTCTAAGCTATAATCTAGTCTATAGTCTAGTCTATAGTAGACTATAGTCTAGTCTATAGTCTAGTCTATAGTCTAGTCTATAGTCTAGTCTATAGTCTAGTCTATAGTCTAGTCTATAGTCTAGTCTATAGTCTAGTCTATAGTCTAGTCTATAGTCTAGTATATAGTCTAGTCTATAGTCTAGTCTATAGTCTAGTCTATAGTCTAGTCTATAGTCTAGTCTATAGTCTAGTCTATAGTCTAGTCTATAGTCTAGTCTATAGTCTAGTCTATAGTCTAGTCTATAGTCTAGTCTATAGTCTAGTCTATAGTCTAGTCTATAGTCTAGTCTATAGTCTAGTCTATAGTCTAGTCTATAGTCTAGTCTATAGTCTAGTCTATAGTCTAGTCTATAGTCTAGTATATAGTCTAGTCTATAGTCTAGTCTATAGTCTAGTCTATAGTCTAGTCTATAGTCTAGTCTATAGTCTAGTCTATAGTCTAGTCTATAGTCTAGTCTATAGTCTAGTCTATAGTCTAGTCTATAGTCTAGTCTATAGTCTAGTCTATAGTCTAGTCTATAGTCTAGTCTATAGTCTATAGTCTAGTCTATAGTCTAGTCTATAGTCTATAGTCTAGTCTATAGTCTAGTCTATAGTCTAGTCTATAGTCTAGTCTATAGTCTAGTCTATAGTCTAGTCTATAGTCTAGTCTATAGTCTAGTCTATAGTCTAGTCTATAGTCTAGTCTATAGTCTAGTCTATAGTCTAGTCTATAGTCTAGTCTATAGTCTAGTCTATAGTCTAGTCTATAGTCTAGTCTATAGTCTAGTCTATAGTCTAGTCTATAGTCTAGTCTATAGTCTAGTGTATAGTCTAGTCTATAGTCTAGTCTATAGTCTAGTGTATAGTCTAGTCTATAGTCTAGTCTATAGTCTAGTCCATAGTCTAGTCTATAGTCTAGTCTATAGTCTAGTCTATAGTCTAGTCTATAGTCTAGTCTATAGTCTAGTCTATAGTCTAGTCTATAGTCTAGTCTATAGTCTAGTCTATAGTCTAGTCTATAGTCTAGTCTATAGTCTAGTCTATAGTCTAGTCTATAGTCTAGTCTATAGTCTAGTCTATAGTCTAGTCTATAGTCTAGTCTATAGTCTAGTCTATAGTCTAGTCTATAGTCTAGTCTATAGTCTAGTCTATAGTCTAGTCTATAGTCTAGTCTATAGTCTAGTCTATAGTCTAGTCTATAGTCTAGTCTATAGTCTAGTCTTTAGTCTAGTCTATAGTCTAGTCTATAGTCTAGTCTATAGTCTAGTCTATAGTCTAGTCTATAGTCTAGTCTATAGTCTAGTCTATAGTCTAGTCTATAGTCTAGTGTAGTCTATAGTCTAGTGTAGTCTATAGTCTAGTGTAGTCTATAGTCTAGTGTAGTCTATAGTCTAGTGTAGTCTATAGTCTAGTCTATAGTCTAGTCTATAGTCTAGTCTATAGTCTAGTCTATAGTCTAGTCTATAGTCTAGTCTATAGTCTAGTCTATAGTCTAGTCTATAGTCTAGTCTATAGTCTAGTCTATAGTCTAGTCTATAGTCTAGTCTATAGTCTAGTCTATAGTCTAGTCTATAGTCTAGTCTATAGTCTAGTCTATAGTCTAGTCTATAGTCTAGTCTATAGTCTGGTCTATAGTCTAGTCTATAGTCTAGTCTATAGTCTAGTCTATAGTCTAGTCTTTAGTCTAGTCTATAGTCTAGTCTATAGTCTAGTCTATAGTCTAGTCTATAGTCTAGTCTATAGTCTAGTCTATAGTCTAGTCTATAGTCTAGTCTATAGTCTAGTCTATAGTCTGGTCTATAGTCTAGTCTATAGTCTAGTCTATAGTCTAGTCTATAGTCTAGTCTATAGTCTAGTCTATAGTCTAGTCTATAGTCTAGTCTATAGTCTAGTCTATAGTCTAGTATAGTCTAGTCTATAGTCTAGTCTATAGTCTAGTCTATAGTCTAGTCTATAGTCTAGTCTATAGTCTAGTCTATAGTCTAGTCTATAGTCTAGTCTATAGTCTAGTCTATAGTCTAGTCTATAGTCTAGTCTATAGTCTAGTCTATAGTCTAGTCTATAGTCTAGTCTATAGTCTAGTCTATAGTCTAGTCTATAGTCTAGTCTATAGTCTAGTCTATAGTCTAGTCTATAGTCTAGTCTATAGTCTAGTCTATAGTCTAGTCTATAGTCTAGTCTATAGTCTAGTCTATAGTCTAGTCTATAGTCTAGTCTGTAGTCTAGTCTATAGTTTAGTCTATAGTCTAGTCTATAGTCTAGTCTATAGTCTAGTCTATAGTCTAGTCTATAGTCTAGTCTATAGTCTAGTATATAGTCTAGTCTATAGTCTAGTCTATAGTCTAGTCTATAGTCTAGTCTATAGTCTAGTCTATAGTCTAGTCTATAGTCTAGTCTATAGTCTAGTCTATAGTCTAGTCTATAGTCTAGTCTACAGTCTAGTCTATAGTCTAGTCTATAGTCTAGTCTATAGTCTAGTCTATAGTCTAGTCTATAGTCTAGTCTATAGTCTAGTCTATAGTCTAGTCTATAGTCTAGTCTATAGTCTAGTCTATAGTCTAGTCTATAGTCTAGTCTATAGTCCAGTCTATAGTCTAGGCTATAGTCTAGTATAAAGTCTAGTCTATGGTCTAATCTATAGTCTAGTCGGTAGTCTAGTCTATAGTCTAGTATAAAGTCTAGTCTATGGTCTAATATATAGTCTAGTCGGTAGTCTAGTCTATAGTCTAGTATATAGTATAATCTATAATCTTGTCTATATTAAAGTCTATAGGTTAGTTTTTTTTCTTGTCTATAATCAAGTCTATTGTGTCATCTATTGTCTGGTCTATAATCTACTCTTCTGTCTAATCTCTTCTGCTATATATATGGCAGGACAGTAGGGTATCAGGTAATCGATATTCTTATTAAAGAAAAAAAAAACTTGATTTCCGAGTTAAGCCTTTAAGTAATTGACCCAATTATGCAATTTTTTCTTTCAGATGAAGAAAAAACCTACAACTTTATTTATGTGGTAGTGTATTTTCTGTATGAGTGTTAAAATATATTCCACTTGTGTTTTATATGTGGAGTTTCATTTTCAAAAGCTCTTAGCAAAATAAATTTATTTTTCTATATGCATTTATTATTTTTTTCTGCATCAATTGACTAATTGCTTGTTTTAGCTATTGAGGAAAATTTTTTTTAACCTAACATATGACTAGAATAATGTGTTACAAACTAGAGCACAAATCGTTTTATAGACTTATTTTGCCACAACTATTAAATATTGGAAAAAAACCTAAAGTTATTTTGGTGCTGGGCAGTAGTCATACGATATGGCGATTTATCAAATAGCTTTAATAGTATTTTTCCCTGACAGCACGCATTTTATATAAGTGCAACACAAATATATCGCAACGATATGTTGATGGAAAAAGAAACTAATTTAAATATAATTTTCCTTGAAACGAAAACTAAAAGTTAAAGTTTTTATTAAATGTGTGAGCAATGGTTTCTGAGAAAAGTCATTACGAAGTGCATGGTAAGAGAGTGCAGCGCCAAAAAAAAAGGTGTGTGTGCCGCAATATGTTATGTGGCATATGCAACATTCTAATTAAAATGTTACAAAATTTTCAAACGACTTTCCTGCCAATGGCTTTTTGTTTGTTCACAAGTTATCAGTGACACACATATCAAAATATGAAAAATATGTTTTGAAATGTTTACTTTGGAGTGGAAATAGCAGCTACTAAATAATACTTATGAATGTGAAACTTAAAATAATTATTGAATAGAAAGTAAAAATATTACGTAATAATACCGCAGGATCATAACCAAAATAAAGGCATGTCTCAAGAATGTTGGAGAATTTAGAAAGTAGTTGGCTTATTTAGAACCCATCACCACAGAAATTGAAATGGTGATTTCACAGTATTAATATCCCGGCAAATACACTATAATGACATGTACTTACTCAACACATTAATTTTCAATGACAAAAAGAATTTAGTTAGTTAGTTAGTTAGTTAGATAGTTAGTTAGTTAGTTAGTTAGTTAGTTTAGTTAGTTAGTTAGTTAGTTAGTTAGTTAGTTAGTTAGTTAGTTAGTTAGTTTTAGTTAGTTGTTAGTTAGTTAGTGTTAGTTAGTTAGTTAGTTAGTTAGTTAGTTAGTTTAGTTTAGTTTCGTTAGTTCGTTAGTTCGTTTAGTTAGTTAGTTTAGTTATTTAGTTTCTTTGTTAGTTAGTTAGTTAGTTAGTTAGTTAGTTATTTAGTTAGTTAGTTTTATTTCGTTATTTAGTTATTTGTTAGTTCGTTTTCGTTAGTTAGTAGTTAGTTATTTAGTTAGTTAGTTTCGTTATTTTTTCAGTTTTAGTTATTTAGTTTAGTTAGTTTTTTCGTTAGTTTATTTATTTTAGTTAGTTTTCTTTAGTTTACGTTTCTCGTTCGTTATTTCGTTCGTTCGTTCTTCCTTCGTTTCGTTCGTTCGTTTCGTTCGTTTCTTCGTTCGTTCGTTCGTTCGTTCTTTCGTTGTTCCGTTCGTTCGTTCGTTTCGTTCGTTCTTCGTGCGTTCGTCGTTTTTCGTTCGTTCGTTCGTTCGTTCGTTCGTTCGTTCGTTCTTCGTTCGTTCTTTCGTTTCGTTCGTTCGTTCGTTCGTTCTTCGTTCGTTCGTTTCTTTCGTTCGTTTCGTTTCGTTCTTTCGTTCGTTTAGTTTTGTTAGTTAGTTAGTTAGTTCGTTATTTAGTTAGTTAGTTAGTTAGTTCGTTATGTAGTGTACAGTGTAGTCTATAGCCTAGTCTAGATAGTCTAGTCTATAGTCTAGTCTACAGTCTAGTCTGTATCTAGTCTGTAGTGTAGGCTATAGCCTAGTCTATAGTCTAGTCTAGTCTATAGTCTAGCCTATAGTCTAGTCTATAGTCTAGTCTATGGTCTACTCTATAGTCTAGTCTAGTCTAGTCTATAGTCTAGCCTATAGTCTAGTCTATAGTCTAGTCTATGGTCTACTCTATAGTCTAGTCTATAGTCTAGTCTATAGTCTAGTCTATAGTCTAGTCTATAGTCTAGTCTATAGTCTAGTCTATAGTCTAGTCTATAGTCTAGTCTATAGTCTAGTCTATAGTCTAGTCTATAGTCTAGTCTATAGTCTAGTCTATAGTCTAGTCTATAGTCTAGTCTATAGTCTAGTCTATAGTCTAGTCTATAGTCTAGTCTATAGTCTAGTCTATAGTCTAGTCTATAGTCTACTCTATAGTCTACTCTATAGTCTAGTCTATAGTCTAGTCTATGTCTACTCTATAGTCTAGTCTATAGTCTAGTCTATAGTCTAGTCTATAGTCTAGTCTATAGTCTAGTCTATAGTCTAGTCTATAGTCTAGTCTATAGTCTAGTCTATAGTCTAGTCTATAGTCTAGTCTATAGTCTAGTCTATAGTCTAGTCTATAGTCTATCTATAGTCTAGTCTATAGTCTAGTCTATAGTCTAGTCTATAGTCTAGTCTATAGTCTAGTCTATAGTCTAGTCTAGTCTAGTCTATAGTCTAGTCTATAGTCTAGTCTATAGTATAGTCTATAGTCTAGTCTATAGGCTAGTCATAGTCTAGTCTATAGTCTAGTCTATAGTCTAGTCTATAGTCTAGTCCATAGTCTAGTCTATAGTCTAATTTATAGTCTAGTCTATATTCTAGTCTATAGTGTATTCTATAGTCTAGTCTATAGCCTAGTCTATAGTCTATAATCTAGTCTATAGTCTAGTTTATAATATATAGTGTATAGCCTATC
The DNA here is from genome assembly GCF_015586225.1 of Lucilia sericata. Classification (NCBI taxonomy): domain Eukaryota; kingdom Metazoa; phylum Arthropoda; class Insecta; order Diptera; family Calliphoridae; genus Lucilia; species Lucilia sericata. Next base: position 219,213 of record NW_023994803.1, read on the forward strand.
TATAGTCTAGTCTATAGTCTAGTTTATAATATAATAGTCTATAGCCTAGTCTATAGCTAGTCTAGTCTAGTATATATCCTAAAGTCGCTAGCTTAGTCTGTAGTCTAGTATATGGTATATGGTCTATTTATATATTAGTTTATTTAATTAGTCAATCTGTTTTTTTACGGTGTATCTCTGTATCTATCAAACGCACTGAGTATATCAGTAAATACCAAATATTTTAATGTACTTCAGCATTTCAGTTACATGTTTTTCTTTAATTAAGTAAATGTTTTTTAAAAAATTTATTTAATTTATTATTTAATAAAAAATTACAAACCACATTGTCATGTAGTGAAATGCTCTAGTTGTGTATTAAATTTAAAAAAAAATCAAGGCGATTGTTGTCTTGCCAAAACAATATACAAAAGTCATAAGACACAAAAAATCGCAAAATAACAAATCTACAAAAATAGTATAGATTTTGTTGTAGCTGTTTGTTTTTTTTTTTAATTTATTAAAAATTATGTATGATTAGAGGGGTTTTATGTATGAATTTGTTTATTAAAAGATAAAACATAATTTGAAAATTGGCTCTTACAATTTGTTTAAATTAAATAATTTAATGATCTGGTTTTGTGTTTATTTATTATTGACATTTTTGTTTCTTCTGTATTAGTTAATAAATACATGGTTTGGATGTTAATAATGTTAACACTTGTAATTTTGAGTACTATTTAAAATATTGAGCCAAAACAAATAAAGATGCAGATATAATGACTTTTTTTTTTAACTACTATTGTAGTATTGGATTAAAACTAAAACAAAATAAGACTTTATTTAGACCATATAATGAAAATGTATGAAGGACATAAGGTAATTAATCATGAATTGTTAAAGAAAAAAATAGAAGAGAAACTACTTCCTTGATTGTACAGTGGAGCAGATTCAAATAAATAGTCATGTCTTAAGTCTAGTCTATCGTCTTGTCTAAAGTCGAATCTATAGTCTAGTTTATAGTCTAGTATATAGTCTAGGCTATAGAATAGGCTATGGAATAGTATATAGTCTGGGCTACGGTGTAGCCTATAGTCTAGTCCATAGTTTAGTCTATAGTCTAGTCTACAGTCTAGTCTAGTTTATAGTCTAGTCTATACTCTAGTCTATAGTCTAGTCTATAGTCTTGTCTATAGTCTAGTCTATAGTCTAGTCTATAGTCTAGTCTATAGTCCTAGTCTATAGTCTAGTCTATAGTCTAGTCTATAGTCTAGTCTATAGTCTAGTCTATAGTCTAGTCTATAGTCTAGTCTATAGTCTAGTCTATAGTCTAGTCTATAGTCTAGTCTATAGTCTAGTCTATAGTCTAGTCTATAGTCTAGTCTATAGTCTAGTCTAGTCTATAGTCGAGTCTATATTAGTCTATCGTCTAGTCTATAGTCTAGTCTATAGTTTAGTCTATAGTCTAGTCTATAGTCTAGTCTAGTCTATCTATAGTCTAGTCTATAATCTAGTCTATAGTCTATCTATAGTCTAGTCTGTAGTCTAGTCTATAGTCTAGTCTATAGTTTAGTCTATAGTCTAGTCTATAGTCTAGTTTATAGTCTAGTCTATAGTCTAGTCTATAGTCTAGTCTATAGTCTAGTCTATATCTAGTCTATAGTCTAGTCTATAGTCTAGTCTATAGTCTAGTCTATAGTCTAGTCTATAGTCTAGTCTAATAGTCTAGTCTATAGTCTAGTCTATAGTCTTCTATAGTCTAGTCTATAGTCAATCCTATAGTCTAGTCTATAGTCTAGTCTATAGTCTAGTCTATAGTATAGTCTATAGTCGTCTATAGTATAGTCTAGTCTATAGTCTAGTCTATAGTATAGTCTAGTCTATAGTCTAGTCTATAGTCTAGTCTATAGTCTAGTCTATAGTCTAGTCTATAGTCTAGTCTATAGTCGAGTCTATAGTCTAGTCTATAGTCTAGTCTATAGTCTAGTCTATAGTTTAGTCTATAGTCTAGTCTATAGTCTAGTCTATAGTCTAGTCTATAGTCTAGTCTAAATCTGTCTATAGTCTAGTCTTAGTCTAGTCTGTAGTTCTAGTCTATAGTCTAGTCTTAGTCTAGTCTATAGTCTAGTCTATAGTCTAGTCTTAGTCTAGTCTATAGTAGTATATAGTCAGTCTATAGTAAGTCTAGTCTATAGTATAGTCTAGTCGATAGTATAGTCTAGTCTATAGTCTAGTCTATAATCTAGTCTATAGTCGGTCTATAGTCTAGTCTATAGTCTAGTCTATAGTCTAGTCTATAGTCTAGTCTATAGTCTAGTCTATAGTCTATCTATAGTCTAGTCTATAGTCTAGTCTATAGTCTAGTCTATAGTCTAGTCTATAGTCTAGTCTATAGTCTAGTCTATAGTCTAGTCTATAGTCTAGTCTATGTCCTAGTCATAGTCTAGTCTATAGTCTAGTCTATAGTCTAGTCTATATCGAGTCTAATCTAGTCTATAGTCTAGTCTATAGTTTAGTCTATAGTCTAGTCTATAGTCTAGTCTATAGTCTAGTCTATAGTCAGTCTATAATCTAGTCTATAGTCCTAGTCTAGTCTAGTCTGTAGTCTAGTCTATAGTCTAGTCTATAGTTAGTCTATAGTCTAGTCTATAGTCTAGTTTATAGTCTAGTCTTAGTCTAGTCTATAGTCTAGTCTATAGTCGAGTCTATAGTCTCATCTATATTCTAGTCTATAGTCTAGTCTATAGTCTAGTCTATAGTCTAGTCTATATCTAGTCTATAGTCTAGTCTATAGTCTAGTCTATAGTCTAGTCTATAGTCTAGTCTATAGTCTAGTCATAGTCTAGTCTATAGTCTAGTCTATAGTATAGTCTATAGTCTAGTCTATAGTATAGTCTAGTCTATATCTAGTCTAGTCTATAGTATAGTCTAGTCGATAGTCTAGTCTATAGTCTAGTCTATAGTCTAGTCTATAGTTTAATCTATAGTCTAGTCTATAGTCTAGTCTATAGTCTAGTCTATAGTCTAGTCTATAGTTTAATCTATAGTCTAGTCTAGTCTAGTCTATAGTCTGGTCTACAGTCTAGTCTCTATGTCTAGTCTATAGTCTAGTCTGTAGTCTAGTCTATAGTCTAGTCTATAGTCTAGTCTATATCTAGTCTATATCTAGTCTATGTCTAGTCTATAGTCTAGTCTATAGTCTATCTATAGTCTAGTCTATAGTCTAGTCTATAGTCTAGTCTATAGTCTAGTCTATAGTCTATCTATAGTCTAGTCTATAGTCTAGTCCTATAGTCTAGTCTATAGTCTAGTCTATAGTCTAGTCTATAGTCTAGTCTATCTAGTCTAGTCTATAGTCTAGTCTATAGTCTAGTCTATAGTCTAGTCTATAGTCTAGTCTATAGTCTAGTCTAGTCTAGTCTATAGTCTAGTCTATAGTCTAGTCTATAGTCTAGTCTATAGTCTAGTCTATAGTCTAGTCTATAGTCTAGTCTATAGTCTAGTCTATAGTCTAGTCTATAGTCTAGTCTATAGTCTAGTCTATAGTCTAGTCTATATCTAGTCTATAGTCTAGTCTATAGTCTAGTCTATAGTCTATCTCTAGTCTAGTCTATAGTCTAGTCTATAGTCTAGTCTATAGTCTAGTCTATAGTCTAGTCTATAGTCTAGTCTATAGTCTAGTCTATAGTCTAGTCTATAGTCTAGTCTATAGTCTAGTCTATGTCTAGTCTATAGTCTAGTCTATAGTCTAGTCTATAGTAGTCTCTAGTCTAGTCTATATCTATCTATAGTCCTAGTCTATAGTCTAGTCTATAGTCTAGTCTAGTCTATCTATAGTCTAGTCTATAGTCTAGTCTATAGTCTAGTCTATAGTCTAGTCTATAGTCTGTCTATAGTCTAGTCTATAGTCTAGTCTATAGTCTATTCTATAGTCTAGTCTAGTCTAGTCTATAGTCTAGTCTATAGTGCAGTCTATATCTAGTCTATAGCCTCTAGTCTATTTATAGTCTAGTCTATAGTCTTATCTATAGTCTAGTATTTAGGGTAGTCTTTAGTCTTTTCTATGATAGTCTATAGTCTTCTATAGTTTAAAATATCTCAACTCCTTGTACATATAAGAGTTGCAAATTCCAAATCCCAAAAGACAACAACGAAAAACCAAAAATAATTACAGGTGATAATAATTTGTCTTAATTCAAAATTCCAACAAATTCTTCAGAAATTAAAATGCCTCAAAACTGCGCACTCACACGTCATGTAGTTTTGGACTTTACGTAGACATATATATGTACATTTTTAGCTTCATTATAGAGAACTAATAAAAAGTTAATTAAATATTTAACAATTATTTATTTTAGTTGTATTTACTTTAATTCAATTTAGGCTTTTAATGGAAAACCTGCCAATTTTAATTGTACTTTAGTTAAAATTTTGTTTTTTTTTTTTTTTCTACAACCCCTTTAGCTCTCCGCTTCGACCAATTGCTACAAGAAGTATTAAGAGTTTTTTTGAATTGGCCAAATATTTGAAACATGTTGACCAAAATGGAAAGTTAAGCCTACTTTGTGTTAATAAGAGTAGAAAAAAAGCCAAAATATATTTTTTTTAAATTTTTGCTAATACAAACGAATACGAAAATTGTTTAAAGCAATTTGATTAGATTTGTTAAACATACAATTGGGCTTATGCGTGTTTTTTTTAAGGTGGAGTCGTGTTAATTTATGTGACAATTATAACATGCGGAAAAGTATAAAAATTTACATTTTAGTTTTGAAATTTAATTCAATTTTATTAATATTTGTTAACAACAGTCATTTGTTTTATTAAGTAAAGACAAGAGATTATGCGTTAGCGGCCAAAATACATAGAAAAACTATGTTTTTCTTTATTTTAAAATGAAAATTTTAATTGAAATTTAGTTACAATAAATCTACACAATCTTTTAGTTATCTTAATTTTAACATTTTAGTCATTAATATTAAATAAATGATACTGTTTAAAATACGAATAAACACACCTTTTAGTCCGGCCCTTTTTCTGTTCGAAATTTAAACTTGAAATAAAACACACACACGCATGCGCACGCATTCTCTTTAAAACCTTGACAGTGAACTTTAAATTATAATTAAATTTAAATAAACGTACCGTTACTATGTAAACATTTTAAAAAACCAACAGATTATGAAGCTACTTTTAAATTATCTGCTAAAAAACTGAACTAGTTACCAAACAGTTTACTAGTAGGCAAACTATGTATGAATTTTCTTGAACTATTTAGATAATGGGTATTTTGGATATGAAAGAAATGTTAAGAACTGAAGTATAAATTTTAAAGATTTTCAATAATCGGTTTTCTAATTTACGAAATTAAAGTAAAAGTTCATTTTGCACTTATTGCCAAAAAAACTCTATGAACTAAAACCTTCAAAACTACCGGGCATATAAAAGTTTATGTTTTAGTAGCGGTTTTCCTGATTAAACTACTTTAAAGTGCGTATCATCAGATCGCACGCGTGTCTGTAGGCTCTACAAAAACTGGGTCAACAAACTAATAAAACATCAGATGTATCTTTTATATGCAGTTCCGTTTTAAATCCATACTATGTTCGAAAAGTTAAAAATTAACGATACAATTTCATTAAAATGTTTATTACCTTAAGTTATTACTAATATCGCATGTATTTTTATATCTGGAACTAAACTTTGTGCACTTCAATAACAACAACAAGAAATACTTGTATATAATTTATTAAAAATTGGCTGTTAATGGACCTTAATAAATGCCAAGAGACATGTGTTTAGGACATAGACTTGTTAGTCTTTTTTTTTGGTAATCGAAATCTAAACAACCATTAATCTTTATAAGTATTGGCCAGTAGTAGTATGTATAGGAAAGTCGGTGATGACCTACAATATGACACCCTACACCGATGAAAACTATTTAATGGAAGAAGTTTAGATGGAGATACTAACTAACTAACTAACTAACTAACTAACTAACTAACTACTAACTAACTAACTAACTAACTAACTAACTAACTAACTAACTAACTACTAACTAACTACTAACTAACTAACTAACTAACTAACTAACTAACTAACAACTAACTAACTAACTAACTAACTAACTAACTAACTAACTACTACTACTACTAACTAACTACTAACTAACTAACTAACTAACTACTACTACTACTAACTAACTAACTAACTACTACTAACTAACTAACTAACTACTAACTAACTAACTAACTAACTAACTAACTACTAACTAACTAACTAACTAACTAACTAACTAACTAACTAACTAACTAACTAACTAACTAACTAACTACTAACTAACTAACTAACTAACTAACTAACTAACTAACTAACTAACTAACTAACTAACTACTAACTAACTACTAACTAACTAACTAACTAACTAACTACTAACTAACTAACTAACTAACTAACTAACTAACTAACTAACTAACTAACTAACTAACTAACAACTAACTAACTAACTACAACTAACTAACTAACACTACTAACTAACAACTAACTAACTAACTACTAACTAACTAACTAACTAACTACTAACTAACTAACTAACTAACTAACTAACTAACTAACTAACTAAACTAACTAACTAACTAACTACTAACTAACTAACTAACTAACTAACTAACTAACTAACTAACTAACAACTAACTAACTAACTAACTAACTAACTAACTACTAACTAACTAACTAACTAACTAACTAACTAACTAACTATACTAACTAACTAACTAACTAACTAACTAACTAACTAACTAACAACTACTAACTAACTACTAACTAACTAACTAACTAACTAACTAACTAACTACTAACTACTAACTAACTACTAACTAACTAACTAACTAACTAACTAACTAACTAACTAACTAACTACTAACTAACTAACTAACTAACTACTAACTAACTAACTAACTAACTAACTAACTAACTAACTAACTAACTAACTAACTAACTAACTAACTACTAAACTAACTAACTAACTAACTAACTACTAACTAACTACTAACTAACTACTACTAACTAACTAACTACTACTAACTAACTAACTAACTACCTAACTAACTAACTAACTAACTAACTAACTAACTAACTAACTAACTAACTAACTAACTAACTAACTAACTACTAACTAACTAACTACTAACTAACTAACTAACTAACTAACTAACTAACTACTAACTAACTAACTAACTAACTAACTAACTAACTAACTAACTAAACTAACTAACTAACTAACTAACTAACTAACTAACTAACTAACTAACTACTACTAACTACTAACTAACTAACTAACTAACTAACTAACTAACTAACTAACTAACTAACTAACTAACTACTAACTACTAACTAACTAACTACTAACTAACTAACTAACTAACTAACTAACTAACTAACTAACTAACTAACTAACTAACTAACTAACTAACTAACTAACTAACTAACTAACTAACTACTAACTAACTAAACTAACTAACTAACTAACTAACTAACTAACTAACTAACTAACTAACTAACTACTAACTACTAACTAACTAACTAACTAACTAACTAACTACTAACTAACTAACTAACTAACTAACTAACTAACTAACTAACTAACTAACTAACTAACTAACTAACTAACTAACTAACTACTAACTAACTACTAACTAACTAACTAACTAACTAACTACTAACTAACTAACTAACTACTAACTAACTAACTACTAACTAACTAACTAACTAACTAACTAACTAACTAACTACTAACTAACTAACTAACTAACTTAACTACTAACTAACTAACTACTAACTAACTAACTAACTAACTAACTAACTAACTAACTAACTATAACTAACTAACTAACTAACTAACTACTACTACTAACAACTACTAACTAACTACTAACTAACTACTAACTAACTAACTAACTACTAACTAACTGACTAACTGACTAACTAACTAACTGATCGACTTATAATATAATTTCTAAAAATTATCAACTGAAATGTGACGGTCCATGTTCAAGCACTTGCCAAGTACCCCAGCTACCTAATTTTTGTTAATACCCCCCTTTGATGAATGCCCCCTTTGATGAATGCCTGGCATCATGAGTCAAGCTCAATGAAAGCCCAACAAAGGAAAAATCAGTCAATGGTTGGATTCAATAGAAAGGGCAGAGCCAACATCAGGCGAAAACTCTTTTTTTGGCTATGAGGAATGCTCCCCACTTCAACCGTCACTACAACTGATACTCCGACATCTCCACAGATACAACTTAGAATTCCTCACATCCAAAAAGTATCCGATAGTACACTGCACACCAACACATACCCAATCTTTGTATTGTCAGCTCAAATCCAACATTTATTAAACCACAGCCTTACCCTGTACTTTTACCGCTCCTAGACAACAGGAATGTTATCAGAAACTCATCCCGAAAAATGTATTTCACCGTGTATCAATATTTTAACCAAGCACCTCTTCACGCGAATTTGGTTTCGAACCTCAATCAACTGACCAGTCAGGACAAAGTCCTGCGGCAACTGGCCACCCGTAGTACCTGATTATATGGTTCTCTGGTTCGACCCCATATCAAATCATTCCAAGGAAAGGCCGATGAAACATTTGGTCATTAACAATTAATCTCCAAAAATAGCGAGTTTTTCATTTTAATTTACGGATTTGGACTTTTTTTCATTTCATTCATCCTACTTCACCAAAAAGGTGTAGGGTATAACTGCATTTAGAGATTTAATATGCTCATATGCCACACTATAGTGTTGCAGCAACATTTCATGTTTACATACTTAAATAATAAATATTTCATTTTGTTGTTGTTGTTTTTGTTTTTTCTTGTTCTGTTCAATATTTTCTGGTGGCAACATTAATGGCCCAGTTATGTTTAGTGTTAAGCATTTTAAATCAATATTATGTTTTTGAAACCAAAAGACAAAAACCCCAAAAAATTAAACATGGTCAAAATGACCCACGCTTATAAGTTATAGCAAATTGTATGAGAAAGCATTTAGAGGGGAATTCGAGGCGAATTAAAGATGCCCTGTTGAAAACAAAGAGAGGGTTTGTTCTGCATCGATTGAGAAAAAGTAAGAAACAATCTTACTTACTCACCAAGAGAAATATCCTTGTTAACTATATTCAACCTTGATGAGTTATCCGGGTCTAGCTTTAATCTCCTATTGAGATATCTCCTGTATTTATACAGGTTGGAGCTTGCACTATATAATACTATACATCGGGCGAGTGATCGATCAAAACGCAGTTGCTTTGACTCTACTTGACTTATTAAGCATAATGAACGATATCCAATTAACCAAGTGGGAAAAATGATAGATATCTCACGATATATAGATTTGATAAGACGTTCCACTATCACAAATGGATTTCAACAGGATGATTACTTCTTTTGACCCCCAATAATTAACACTGTTCCAAATCTGTGATCAATTTTACTTTTCTAGGATCATCTTTATAGATTGTTCCATTTCAACTCTTCTCTCTGTAGGGTACTAACACAGCTGCAGAGACAATTTTTAACCAAAAAAAGTAAGAAATTATAGTCGGGCGAGGCCGACATATAATACCACCCTACACCTTCGACAAAAATATAATGTGATTTATTTGCCATAATAAAGCATTTAAATTGAATTGTACCTTGCCTCAGATATACATACTTAAGCGTTTATTGTTGAATAAAATTGTGGACATTTAAATGAAATTTGATGGGGCTTTTC